>NW_026068225.1:176332-314589 GCF_014885135.2 Alexandromys fortis
CCCGCTCCGTTTCTTGTGTCCCGCCGCGGGCCAAGAACACTCTTCCCACTCAGGGGGATCTTCAGGGACAGGTCCAGGCGCCCCATTTGCCCGTGGACCTCGCCAATAAAAGGCCTACTACTCTGCAGGCCAGGCCCCAAAAAACCTACTTGATTTAATCGTAGTGTGGCGATCTGCTTTCAGTGTGGGTTTCACTGTTTCATGCTTGGACTATCCGCATCTGCCGCCGCCGGCCTCTGCCGCATTCCCATGTTGAACTCTTAAGTTTTGGGGTGTGTGTGTATGTGTGTACATATAAGAACAAGCGACATAGGGCTGGAGAGATGGTTAAGAGCATTGCCTGCTCTTCCAAAGGTCTGAGTTCAATTCCCGGCAACCACATGGTGGCTCACAACCATCTATAATGAGGTCTGGTGCCCTCTTCTGGTATGCAGACATACACAGAATATTGTATACATGATAGATAGATTAGAGAGATAGATAGATAGATAGATAGATAGATAGATAGATAGATAGATAGATAGATAGATAGATAAATAGATAAATAGATAAACATAAAAAAAGAACAAGTGGCATAAACATCTCATTTGTAGCTGAGCCCTCTGTAGTCACCTATTCTTTGCACTCTGAGCTGTTGTAAGTTTGTTAACCTCATCTCTGACACAGTCTGAGAGCTGCACTAACCCCAGTTCAGGATTGCTCCAACACTCAGGCTGTGTTGTTTTAGTAGAAGCACTTTTTATTTTCAATATGTATGAATGAGTGTTTTGTCTGCATGTACATATATGTGCTTAGTGCCAGTGGAGGCCAGAAGAGGGTGCCTAATTCCCTGGAACTGGAGTCTAGATGATTGTGAGCTGCCATGTGGGTAATTGAACTCAGATCCTCCGGAAGAACAGCCCTAACTCTGAGCCTCCTATACTACTTTTAAATTTTAATTTTGGACTTGAAAAGATCTCTCAGTAGGCAAAAGCTTTTATGCAACTAAAAAAGGAAAATAGGCTTTTATGCAACTAATTTCAATACCTGGAACCCAGGTAAAAGTATAAAGAAAGAACCAACTCCACAAAATTGTCTTCGGTCCTCCATTGTCCACTTTTACACACACATACACACACACACAAATAATAAAATTTAAAAATGTAATTTCAGGGGCTGAGAGATGGCTCAGGGGTAAAGAACACTTACTGATCTCCCAGAAGTCCTGAGTTCAATTCCCAGCAACCACATGGTGGCTCACAACCATCTGTAATAAGATCTGGTGCCCTCCTCTGGCCTTCAGGGATACATGTAGGCAGATGCTGTATAAATTAATAAATAAACCTTTAAAAAAATTTTAATTTTGAACTCTGGGATTTCCACCCCCTATAATACTTTTGTTCTGGATAGTTTAAATATGTGGGAATTAGCTTAAATTCATCTATGTTATCAGAATCCTAAACTGTTAACATAAAAATTACATTTGTTATTGTGTGTTTTGTTTTATGTCTAATGTTTGGTCTTGGTCTTAGCCTCCACAACATAGCAAATACAAAACATACATGTGTCGAGATATGAAGCAGAGGGGAGGATGCCCTCGTGGAGCCAGCTGTACCTTTGCACACTCACAAGAAGAACTGGAAAAGTAAGTATGAAAACCATGAGACACGGACTTTTGGATAAGAAATAATTTGTTGCCTTTAAAAAATATAAAAAGAATAATTGAATTCTCTTCAATGCATAAGAAATCTTTATGAATTAAGTACATTTCTTAAAAGTATTTTTCATTTTTATTGTATTGTTTTTATAATTATGAAGTTATATTTTATCATTAACTAGTTAACAAAATGAGTCATTTCTACACAAAGTTCTAGTACTTTTTAACAATTTTAACCGACACTTACTTATTGTATAGTATATTTTTAGTTGAAATATTTGCTTTTCGTATAGATTTCGTAAAATGAACAAACGTCTGGTTCCCAGAAGACCCCTGAGTGCCTCTTTGGGTCAACTTAATGAGGTGGGCCTGCCTTCAGCACCTATGCTTCCTGATGAAAGTGCAGTGGATTTGTCGAGCAGGAAACCTCCTGCGCTTCCAAATGGAATTGTATCGGCAGGGAGCACAGTGACACAGCTGATTCCACGTGGGACAGACCCCAGCTTTGATTCTAGTCTGAAGCCAGGAAAACTAGACCACCTGAGCAGCAGTGCTCCTGGGTCCCCTCCTGACCTGTACGTCTTCACATTTCTTCCTTGTAAACTAAGTAGAGGGAAAAGAAATGTTTGATTCTAAAGCCAGTGTTTACTAGGTGTTGCGGTTTTCCTTCTGCTTTAAGTCAGAGTCTCTTCTTAAACTCACTTTGTGGCCAAAGATAACCATGAAAACCTGGGTCTCTTACCTCAGCTCCCAGTACCGGTACTGGGATTGCAGGCATGCCCAGCTATGTTGTGCTGGGGTCTGAACCCAACAACTGAGCTACAACCTGACCCCCCAAAATAATTTTTTTGCCTTTGTGTTGTTAACTTTTACTTCTTTTTTCTGCACTAATAATGTTTTTAAGGACGGTTAATTTTTTTTAACTTGAAGAGATCAGCATTCGAATATATCAGTTTTCTAAATACTAGCAGTTTTTTAGAGACTTTACATTTGTCTTGTATAATTTTGCTTTCTTAGGCTGGAATCTGCCCCTAAGAGTATTTCTGCCTTACCTGTGAATCCACATCCTGTACCTCCAAGGGGTCCAGCAGATCTGCCTCCTATGTCTGTCACCAAACCAATACAGATGGTACCTCGAGGTTCTCAGTTGTATCCAGCACAACAAGCGGATGTTTATTACCAGGATCCTCGAGGAACTGCCCCAGCATTTGAGCCACCACCTTATCAGCAGGGTAATGTCTTTATTTAAGTCACCCAGATTTATCATATAGGCAAAAAGGATAAAATCTATCAAATTTATAGACTGGATTAACATTTAGCTGACCAAGATTGAAAAAAAGAAGTATGTAGTGGCTACAAACTAAATTTACAGTATGATTTCTGTCTTTGTTAGGGTTACTATTGCTACAGCAAAACACTCTGACCTAAAAACAAGTTGAGGAGGAAAGGATTCATTTGACTTAAACTTCAGCATTGCTGTTCATCATTGACGGAAGTCAGGCAGGAACTCAAATGGGGCAGGTCCTTAGAAGCAGGAGCTAATGCAGAGGCCATGGAGGGGTGCTTCTTACTCTGGCTTTCTCACAGTGGCTTCCTAGTCTGCTGGGATTAAATGTGTGTACCACCCACTGCCTCGCTTCTAAGGCTAACTAAGTATTGACTTAGCTCCACATTCTGATCTTCAGACAAGCTGTATTTGTTAGATTGCAAACAAAATAACACCGTGTTTTCCCTTTTTTGTCTAAAATAAAAAAGGCTATATCTAATTTATTAAAAGCTATATATAATAAGTACAACAACTATATACAATGTCTAGTCCATTTGCATTTGACAAATTCAGAGAAAATAACCAATATCTATCCTATATCTTGGTAAGTCCAAAATATTGTACCTAATTTACTCTCTATCGTAACTTGTATTACTATCCAAAACTATCTTTTGATGTCTCTCAACCTTATACACTTTACACTTCTTTAATGAGTTTCTTCTCTGCATCTGGTAAACAAGGAAAACTGTAACTATCTAATCTTCAACTCTCTCAGTACCTGAGAAGGAAATAATATTAACTGAGTAAGCAGGAAGTGCAAGCAAGGAACACTTCCAAAAAATGTGAGAAATGACTGCCTTGACAGTCACCCAAAGTTCTGCAGCGCTTAGTATCTGTCTCTAGCCTAAAGGCCTAGAATATTTGACAGACTTTTCTATGAAGCAGGAATTTTGAAAGACTGTCCTGCCTTGTCTTGACAAGGTTTGGCAGTCACTTTTTTTTTTTTTATTGTATTCTGCTTATCCAATTAGGACAGCATACTGTCAGCAGTCAAAGCAAGGACACTTTCTTGCCCAGTGTCTTACTCTTGCCACAAAGAAAGTAAATTCTGTGTGGAGTTTCTTTGATGTCCATCATCTTCTGAAGTAGATTGGTGCTGCCAGTAGCAGACATTCTCACTGTTATTTAAAAAAAAAAAAAAAAAACCTATGGTATTAAAACATCTTAAATGTCATAGTCTGTAGATCTCTGAAGTGTTTTAAAATGATCTGTCTATCTAAAATGTATTTTTATTTGACCTTGAAATCATACCTAATATAACTAAGTTGTAATAGGTGACTAATTACTAACCTGCATTTTCTTATTACCCAAAATAGTTGTTGATAATAACTTTCAAGGACTAGATTTGTATTACATTGTTAATTGAGATCTATGGTACAATACCTTGAACAAGAGTGGATATGTATGTACAGTACGTTCTAGCAAAATTAGTCTCAAATTTATATCAATATCCAAAATTTGGGGCTGGAGAAATGGCTCAGTGGTTAAGAGCATTGCCTGCTCTTCCAAAGGTCCTGAGTTCAATTCCCAGCAACCACATGGTGGCTCACAACCATCTGTAAAGAGGTCTGGTGCCCTCTTCTAGCCTACAGACATACATGCGGACAAAATATTGTATACATAATAAATAAATATTTTAAAAAATCCAAAATTTGTATACAATATACAAAAGTCCAATCCAATGTAAAACATTTAAAACTACTTTTTAAAAGTAGATTCAATAATCTACCTTTTATATTATCATAGCTATATCCTCCCTTTTTTCAGAGTAGATTCAATAATCCACCCTTTTATCCTCTCATATCTGTATCCCACTTCCTACCCAACTTTGAGGTTGCCTCTTTGTTGTTGTTTCTTTTCTTTCTCCATCAAGTTCAGGTAATCTTGGGAGTGGGACCTGCTTGGTAGTAGTCTGCCTAACAGAAAAATGTCTCCCTCTCAACTGTCAAATGCTAATGGTTCCTCATCTAGTGGTGGCTTACATATTCCCCTCTGTCCTTGGACTGGCTGGAGCCTGTTCAGGTCTTGTGCATGCTGTGTTATGAAAAGTGGACTGTGGCCTGTTAAATCTAGCACTAATAGTTTTAAAGTTGAAACTCTACAATAGCAGGGCCTGGTAGAACAGGCCTATAATTCCAACTACTGAGGAGTCTGAGGCAGGAGGATCTCAAGTTCTAGGTGTGCCTGGGCTACAAAGTGAGTTCAGTGCTAATCTGGGCAACCAGAAGACCCTGCCTCAAAATGAAATGTCTCAAAATGAAATATTTAAAAGAAGATTGCTCAATAATGAAGTACTTGACCAGTATGAATGCATTCTTGAATATAAAAGGCTACAGAGGAGAAACTAAAGTAGATCCCAAGTATCACAGATGCTTGTGAAAGATTCCTAGTGACTCTGTTGCATTAGGACAAACCAGAAAAAAAGGATAAACTTACTATTTTAGACTATATGTAGATTGACCTTTTCTATTTATTTCAATAATTACTTGTTATTTGGAAGAGGTATTTGAATTTACCAGTTCCAAGCAAACACTACCACTAAGCTACACTCCTGGCCCTAAGGATAGTATTTGCTCACTAATTTTCATAAAGCTAACCTAACAAACAATACAAGCATTGTGAAAGCTTATAAAGAAATGAATAGATTATAACATTTAGTTGTTTGAATGTTTTAAAAGGAGAAACAAAGATTATATTAAAAAAGCAGGCATGTTTATTTTTGTTTTGTGTTCCTCTTTTGTATTATACAGGTATGTACTATACTCCACCACCATGTGTGTCCCGCTTTGTCCGACCTCCACCATCTGCTCCTGAACCTGGTCCTCCATACTTGGATCATTATCCACCCTACCTCCAAGATCGTGTCATAAATTCTCAGTATGGCACACAACCACAACAGTACCCTCCTATGTACCCACCTCACTATGATGGCCGCCGTGTGTACCCTGCTCAGTCTTACACAAGAGAGGAGATTTTCCGGGAAAGCCCAATACCCATTGAGATTCCATCTGCAGCAGTACCATCCTATGTGCCCGAGTCCAGAGAACGATACCAACAGGTAGAGGGTTACTATCCAGTGGCCCCTCATCCAGCTCAGATCAGACCTTCATACCCCAGGGTATGCTATATTTTTTTAACTTATTACATAAACTTAATTTATATTTATGAGGATTTTTATTTGCTATGGTAATAACCCTTTCAATTGATTCTTTTTGCATGAAAACATTTCCTTTTCTTTTTTTTAAAGATTTGTTTATTTACTATGTATGTTGACTAAGGTTTCTGTCCTGCCTGGTCTCACAGTAGTTCAGCCCCAAATAAACACACAGAGGTCTACATTAATTATAAATTGATTGGCCTATTATTAGCTCAGGCTTCTTATTAACTCTTATAACTTATATTAGCCCATAAGTCTTGTCTGTGTTAGCCACATGACTTGGTACCTTTTTCAGCAAGGCAGTCACTTCTTGTTTGCTCTGTGTCTGGTGTCTGACTATGGGTGATGACTGCAGACTGACTCTTTTCTCTCCCAGAATTCTCCTGTTCTCATTGCCCCACCTCTACTTCCTGCCTGGCTACTGGCCAATCAGCATTTATTTAAAATACAAGTGATAGGGTACAGACCATTGTCCCACAGCGCTGTGTATAGTGTTCATCCTGCAGGCCAGAAGAGGGCACCAGATTTTACAGATGGTTGTATATGAGCCATCATGTGGTTGCTAGGAATTGAAATCTGGGACCTTTTTAAAACTTACTATTTTTTGTATATGTATATATAATTGATGTGTATGTGAGAACACAATTGCGTGTGTGTCACCACACATTTGGGTCAGAGAACAGGCTTGAGAGTAGTTCTTACTTTTAACCTTGTTTGGTAAGGTCTCTCTTCTTGCTGCTGCTCAGCATACTCTAAGGTAATCTTGTCTGATAGCTTCCAACTGATTCTTCTGTCTATTCTTCCCATATGACCATATATACTGGGATGACATGTGTGCCCTGATACATCTGACTCTCTCAGGGGTTCTAGAGCTCAGACATGGATTGTTAGGCTTGAACAGCTAGTGCTTTTGGGCCATCTCCCTGGTCCTAAAACATAAATGGAAGCTTCACCAATCTAAACATAGTTTGTGTACTAAGTCTACATCAGCTAGAAAATTTGGAAGATCTTGAGAGTTTGGGCTAGCTTTCTTTTTTCTTTTACCCTTCCTTCCTTCCTTCCTTCCTTCCTTCCTTCCTTCCTTCCTTCCTTCCTTCCTTCCCTTTAGTGCTGATATTTCTGAATGTCAAGATCGGTATATATTCTGCTTCTCATATATGCTTAATTAATATGTGCTGGAATTTTTTTGTCAATTTTAAATAATCTTTCAATTTCAGGATCCTTCTTATAGTCGACTTCCTCCTCCCCAACCCCATCCTAGCCTGGATGAACTACATCGCAGACGGAAGGAAATAATGGCCCAGCTCGAGGAAAGAAAGGTTATCTCTCCACCTCCTTTTGCACCTTCACCAACATTGCCTCCTGCGTTCCATCAAGAAGAAGTAAGCATGTCATTTTTAATCCTTCCTATTAATCTTAATTTTAACCATTATCATTTTTAATGGTAATGTAACCTGTTTAAGAAATTATGAGAGCAGGGTGATTGGTGGTGGTACACACCTTTAACACCAGGAGGTAGAGACTGGTATGTCTCTGCCTTTGAGGCCAACCTGGGCTACAGAGTGAATTCCAGGATGCCAGGACACAGAGAAATTCTGTCTTTAAAAGAAAAAGGAAGAAATAGATTGTGTTTCCAAGGAGATGTTTATCAAGTTTCAAAATCATGAGCCTAATTTTCTTTTTTCTTTCAGAGATTTATTGTTTTATTTTACATTTAGATTCATAACCTATTTGGAATTGAATTATGTGAAATATTTGAATCAAGGTTCATTTTTCTTCTATAGAGATAGTTCATTGGCCCTATACCATTTAGTTCTGCCCAGCAAAACATTGCTTATAGCTGTCATGAATGTGTGTTGTCTTCATTTTTCCATTTCTGTTTTTTTTAATATTTATTTATTTATTATGTATACAATATTCTGTTTGTTTGCCTGCAGGCCAGAAGTGGGCACCAGACCTCATTACAGATGGTTGTGAGCCACCATGTGGTTGCTGGGAATTGAACCCAGGACCTTTGGAAGAGCAGTCAATGCTCTTAACCGCTGAGCCATCTCTCCAGCCCCCTCATTTTTCCATTTCTGATACTAATATTTTTCCATTGGTTAGTCTTGCTAGGAATTTGTCAATTTTATGTCTTTTAATTAGGTAACTTGAACTGAGAATGTATCTAAATTGAGTATTTGCCCAGCATACCCAGATCTCTGGGTTCGATCTATAACACCTTGTAAATTGGACAAGGAAGCAAGAGGATCAAAAATTCTAGGTCATTCTTGTCTACATAACAAGTTTGAAGCCAGCCTGGGATACATGAAACCTTGTTTTGTAATATATAGTATATGATTATGTTACACATAATGAATCTAATGGAGTACAAATTTCTTTTTCGTGTCAAATAATATGTGTAAAGACATGTTTTACACCAGATGTGGTAACACACACCTTTAATCCCAGCGCTCAGAAGGCAGAGGCAGTGACTTCAAGGGCAGCCTGCTCTACAAAGGGATTTCAGGGCAGTGAGGGCTGCTAAAAGAGAAACCCTGTCTTGAAAAACAAATAAAGAATATATTTTATATTCTTTATATGTAGAGTTATGAGTCTAAACAATATTGTCAGCTGACAAACTATGCATAACAAATAATGAAAGTTAGAAAATAAAAGCTGGTGTGTGGTGGTACATGCCTGTAATCTTCCCACTCAGGAAGTTGGGGCAGGAGAATCACCATGAGTTCGAGAACACTGTATTCCATTTTTTATAAAACCATAAAGTGAAGATTATTGTACACAACCAATAGTAATTTCTTTAATGTATGAAGGTAATCTAAGTAGAAGTTCATAGTAACACTGTCTCTCCAGAGTGCTGGGGTTAATTAAGGCGTGTGTTACTATGCCTGGCCAGCTCTATATTTAAACTTCCATTCAGATTATAAGCAGCCTACATATAGTTGTACTAAATTCATACATTGTAGAAATACATGATAAAGAAAGAATACTTTCTTCAAATCTCATTTCCTGACAGTTTTGTTATGCATTTCAATTTTTTATGCACATAAACACATTTAGTGTTTTTTTGTATGAGTTTCCCCCCCCCCCTTTTGTTTAACTTGGATGTCCATATTGATGTGCATTTATCTCATTCTTTTTTGTAGCTGCATGATTTATAACATTCAGGTGGAAGAGCATACTTGTTAGGTGGTAATATGTTTTAAAAATTATCTTTTCTATATGAGATAGTATATGAAAGTTCTTCAAAAATCTTAAGCATTATAGAAGTGTAAATTCTGCACAATTCAATAAAAAAAAATACATTGGGCTTGGAATGGGTATTGTTATTGGAAAACCACAGCCCTTGAGTCAAAAAGGTAAAAATGAGGCATCTTACCCTTTTACTTAATCAACCACGGGAATGTTCTCGTTTGCCTGAGGTGTTACTAAGGCTCATTGGTGACAATCTAGCAAATGTGTGGCATGGTATATATTTACTGCTGACTTCATCTAAGATGGTGGATAAACTGCTGAATAAACTTCTTAAGATCCTAGCTGGATTCACTGAAGGATATATAACTGCTAATAACAAATATAAAGGCTAAAATAATCTTCACATTTTTCAGTCTATATAAATCTATTCTGACACTTAATCAAATAACTATACATTATATACATTATATTGCTTCAATTTGATGTTCTAAGAAGTTCCCTATTTTTCCTGTTTTGTTAACTTATAGACCATTTTCTATTTTCTTTTCCCCATTTTTCATTTATAGTTTTTGGATGAAGAATTCAAGATAGCTGGGAAATATAAAGCAAATGATTATAGCCAATATTCTCCTTGGTCATGTGATACCATCGGCTCCTACATTGGAACCAAAGATGCAAAACCCAAAGATGTTGTGGCAGCAGGGAGTGTGGAAATGATGGTATGTGTAATGACTGGGCCATAATCAATACAAATCTAGATGCATAAATGTTTATCTACTAAAGGCCAGGGACAAATAATTTAGTTTTACTTTGTTTCATCTAAGTGTAAATTAAGTATTTTATTATCTTGACAAAAAAAGTATCTATTGTATATCATTTTAGGTATCAATTTCCCAGTAATTGTTCAGAACCCATGTTAAATAATTTTAGGCATTTAATCAAGATCCTAGATTTCGGATGGAGAGATGATTCAGTGGTTAAGAGATCATATTGCTGTTGTAGAGGACCTGAGCTTTGTTCCCAGCTCCCTTGTTGGGCCGTTCACAACCACCTTTAACTCTGGCCTCTTGGTGTACATACCCATACACATATGTGCAAAGACAATTAAAATAATTTGCCAGCCATGGTATTGCAAGACTTTAATCTCAGCACCTGGGCGCCAGAGGCTGACAGCGTTGTATAAAGAGACCCTATCTCAAAAATAAACAAACAATAATAGGAAATTTTCTTCAAGATTTTAGGTTTATTTACCAAATAAGTTAAAACTTTATTTTTTTTTAAATATTTATTATGTATACAATATTCTGTCTGTGTGTATGTCTGCAGGCCAGCAGAGGGCACCAGACTTCATTACAGATGGTTGTGAGCCACCATGTGGTTGCCTGGAATTGAACTCAGGACCTTTGGAAGAACAGGCAATGCTCTTAACCTCTGAGCCATCTCTCCAGCCCCTTAAAACTTTATTTTTACAACTCTATAATTTAAACAACTAACTTGAATCAAGAAAACAAGTGTTGATTGGGTCAGAAAGTAAGATTAAACTCTTTTAACGTTTAAAAACTTATTTTTCCTCCTATATGGGGTACTACAAAAGCCTTGGAGCTCACACATGACCATGGCATATATTACTGTCACCGTCATTATGTCTTTAAACAAAAAAAAATTTTGTCAGGTTTAAAGATTGTGGGAGTAAAGGGACTTGAAGTGTCTGGAGCATTTCTTTCAAAGACCCCATAAATGTGAATAACAATGTGGTAAGGTACCCTGAACTTTCTAACACTGAGAGATTGCCTGTAGTAGTGTCAGTTTCTAAGAGTGATTGTTTTAAATTTCTTGAAAATTCAATTATTTGGGGTTCTCACTTCTCTGTAACCCAGGCAGGCCTTGGACTTTCAATCTTCCTTAGTCATTGAGATTACCAGCTTGAGCTGGTGTGTCCCTAGTTTCTCATTTCTGTAAATACTATCTCACCAAAAAAAAAAAAAAAAAATCTTTATTTTGGGATTTACCGTGTCGCTTTTAGCAGAATGTACTTCGAAAAGTCTGGTGGTTAAAGTGCCTGCCTTGCAAACATGAGAGCCTTCAGAAGCCATATAAAAAGCTGGGGGTGATGGTGGGTGTCTTGCATCCTGGCACTGGGGAACAGAGACAAGAAGATCCCAGGGACTTGCTTGCTTAGGTAAGCTTAGGTTCAGTGAAAGACACTCCCTTCAAAAATCAGTTGAAGAGGAATAGCAGAAATATTGACCTGAATATAAATCCCTCCCTGTTCCTAAAATAAAATCTAAGAAGCACATTGAGGGCTAGAAAGCTGTCTCAGTGCTGTCCTCAGAACCTACACTGTGGAAGGAGAGAACAAACTCGTGCAAATTGTCTTTTGGCATGCACTGTGCATATCCACTATGGCGGGAGGGTATATGCATCCGCACAATGAATAAAATAAAATAAATAAGCAAACAAATGTTTTCTTTCCAAGTGAGTTTTAAACACATTTTAATTTTTCCTTTTTAGGAATATACATAGTCAGGAATTCCTTGATTTATGTGTGAAACTTTTTTGTGGTTAAAAAGAAAATTGCAATTGAGTCAGAATAGTTGCTTGGCTTATAATAGTTGCTATGAGTTTATAAGACCCTGAAATTCTCTGTATTTAGTTTTTTGGATTTTTTTAAAATAAGAAATATGTAGCTGTGTAGCTAGTAAGCCAAGGTTTAATGTATCTGTTCTTTATATATTAATATTTTACATATTAATTATCCCCTCCCCTTAGCAGAAATAAAACTTGGCAGTGATCTCATTTCTCTTTTACGGATCCCTATCAGTAAATCACCCATTACTCTGATTTTAATGCTTAGTTTTTTATATACACACCATTTGTTTGTTTTGTTTTGTTTTTGGTTTGGCTTTTTTTTTTTTTTTTTTTTTTTTTTTTTTTTTTTTTTTTTTTTTTTTTTTTTTTTTTTTTTTTTTTTTTTTTTTTGACAGGATTTCTCTGTGTAACAGCCCTGACTGTCCTGGAACTCACTTTGTAGACCAGGCTGGTCTCGAACTCACAGAGATCCGCCTGCCTCTGCCTCCCGAGTGCTGGGATTAAAGGCATGCGCCACCACTGCCTGGGCCTTTTTTAATTAAAACAAATCCCTGGTTTTCCTGTATTGCTCAGGATGACCTTACCTAAAGTATCCTCTTTTGTCAGTCTACTGAGTCACTATGCTCGGCTACTGCTTCTTTCTTTTTGAGACAGAACCTGAGTTTTCAGGTTAGCTTGGAACTCATTTGTGCACAAGCTAATTTCAGACTCTTTCCTTCCTAATAGCTACAATTATAGATCTTTGTTACCTGATCTTTTACTATTGTGGATAATTTTTAGCATTTCATATTTTAAAAAGTTTAGATTTGTTTATATTTATGCATATGAGTGTTTTGCTCACATGTATGTCAGTGTTTCACTAGTGTGCCTGGTGTCCTCAGAGGTCAAAGAATATTAGATATGCTGAAACTAGAGTTAGGGGTGGATATGAGCTGCCTTGTGCTTGCTGGGATCCAAACTAGGGTCCTCTGCAAGAGCAAGTGCTCTTAACTGCTGAGCTGTCTCTCCAGCCTCTTGTGTATAATGTTAATGGACACTTTCTAGAGTTCCCTTGTGCACACCTATGAAACTTATGCTTAGACATGGTATTCCTGGACAGATAACTCATGTCTATAATTCCAAGACTGAGGCAGGTAGGGTCAGAGCCACCATGAACTATATGTTCTTTTCTTTTCTTTTTCTTTTTTTTTTTTTTTTCTTTAAAGGCTAGATATAGTGTTGCATACCTTTTATCCCAGAACTGGGGCAGGCAGAGATGGGTGTTAATCTCTGAGCCAAAGGCTAAGTTGGTCTCCATAAGTGAGTACAAGTCTATCCAGGGTAACATAGTAAGACCCAGTCTGTTTAAAAAAGAAAGAAAGAAAGAAAGTATTCCTTGTTAATTCTAAAATGGTTCCCTAATGACTTGTGTAGATTTTCATAGATAATATTTACCAATTGATGACAGACCAGAGAGAGAAATAATAATAAACAAGCTGCAAGGGAAAGTGACACAGCTAGGCCGTGTGCTCAGTCCCCAGCCCTAAATAGGATGAAGTTAAATTTAAGGAAGACTTTTTTTCAGTGTGGGCTACAATTAGCTAAGCATATGCTTCTGCACCACAGAAGACTCTACTGGAATGAGCTGAAGCAGAATAGTTATGTAAGGTGTTTCCAGGGGACTATCACACTGAAGTAACAGTAGTACTACTTCATCAGTAGACAGTAATAAAATTACTAACCTAGTATAGATGCCATTAAAAGTTCTCCCAAATACACGAAAGAAGTCATAACAGTACTTCTCAAGCTTAGCTCAGTGGTAAAGTGCTTGCCTGACAAGTTTTTTTTTTTTTTTGGTTTTTCGAGACAGGGTTTCTCTGTGGCTTTGGAGCCTGTCCTGGAACTAGCTCTGTAGACCAGGCTGGTCTCGAACTCACAGAGATCCGCCTGCCTCTGCCTACCAAGTGCTGGGATTAAAGGCGTGCGCCACCATCGCCCAGCCCCAAGTTAATATTTGTATATAGTACTTAGGAATAGGTGAATCTATCCTTTTCTACCATCTGTCATGTGTTTCCTACTGTGATCTAAAGCAGTGCTTTATGACAGCCAAAGACAACTAAAGGCTTATTCTTATAATAAGAACATCATACTGGAGAGATGGATGGCTCAGAGGTTAAGAGCATTCATTGCCTGCTCTTCCAAAGGTCCTGAGTTCAATTCCCAGCAACCACATGGTGGCTCCAAACCATCTATAATGAGATCTGGCGCCCTCCTCTGGCGTTTGGGTATACATGGAGGCAGAAAGTTGTATACATAATAAATATAAAAAAAAAATTAAAAAAAAAGAACATCATACTTCTATTAACCTCTCTACAGAGCTAGTGGAAATTATGCTAAACAGCATCTCATTTTTGCTTTTCGTCAGAATGTAGAAAGTAAAGGAATGAGAGACCAGAGATTGGAACTCCAGAGAAGAGCAGTGGAAACTAGTGATGACGACCTCATCCCTTTTGGAGACCGACCAACAGTATCTCGGTTTGGTGCCATCTCTCGAACATCCAAAACACTGTATCAGGGTGCTGGCCCAATGCAGGCTGTAGCACCTCAGGGAGCACCCACAAAACCTATCAGCATTTCAGGTAAGAACCCAGAGTAGTCATGACTCTCAGTGTAATTCTACCAGTGCTTTTAAGAATCTTTGAGGCAATGATTTTTTTTAACTTCCTATAAGAAAGCAATCACACCTCAGGAAATTTTAGGAGGGTAAACTAAAATTAACTGTCTATATATTAAGACTGCCTGAGGAGCTAAAATGTAGCACAGTTGATAAAAGTCTGCCTAATATAAATGAAACCACAATCACATAAACCAGGTGTTAAGACGCATGCCAATAAACCCAGCACTGGGAAGATGGAGAAGACAGAGAATCAGAAGGTTCAAGTTTATCCTTGGGTATATAATGCTTTTGAGGCTATTCTGAGCTAGAAGCCCTGTTTCAAAAAAATAAATTGCCTGTGGTTTTTATCTTTAAATGACTTCATGGCTTTACTAAAATAATAGATTCTTGGAGTATGAGGAGGTGACTGATGGATAAAGATCTGAGTTTGTATCCCTAGTACCCACATAAAATCCAGACTTGTGTGGGTATATGTCTATAATCCCAATGCTTTGGGAATGTAACCTGACATCAAGCATCACTTCTACATTCAAGCACTCGTGTGTACACACTAAGAAGAAAATATATAAAAACTAGGTTCCGTGGGGAAGAAACGACATTATGATCATTTTGGAATATAACTTTCTAGACAGATATATGTGCCTTTGCTTTTTTGAATATAGTACCATAGAAAATGATTCAAATCTGTGAATTACATCCTAGCACAATAAGTTGTTCCCTTACAGATTACAGTTCGTATGGAGCTCATGGTGGCTGGGGAGATTCTCCATACTCACCTCATCCCAACATTCCTCCTCAGGGACACTTCATCGAGAGGTACTGTTCATTTTTTTAACCCTGTTTAAACACTTAAAAGTGTGCGGCTTCTCTTACCTTCTTTTTCTTTACTTTTTTGTTTGTTTTGTTTTATTCTTGTTGTTGTTTTTCAAGACAGGGTTTCTTTGTGTAATAGCCTTGGCTGTTCTAAAACTAGCTGTGTAGACCAGGCTGGCCTCAAACTCACAAAGATTCACTTGCCTCTGTGTAGACAGAAGTTTCTGTTCTGCCCATTTCCATAGCCATTCAGTCCCAAATAAACGCACAGAGGTTTATAGTAATTTTAAACTGGCCTATTGGATTTATTACTAAGTAGCTCTTACAACTTAAATTCACCAATAATTCTTGTCTATGTTTAATTGCATGGCTTAGTTGGTACCTTTTCTCATCTTGCTTCCTCTGTGTCTGGCTGGTGACTGACTGTCTTTCCTCTTCCCAGAATTCTCCTAGCCTGGTTGCCTCACCTATACTTCCTGCCTGACTACTGGCCAATCGGTGTTTTATTAAACCAATACGAATGAAAAATCTTTATTACCCCACATCATCTCTGTCTCCAGAGTGCTAGGATTAAAGGCGTGCACCACTACTACCTGGCTCTTATTTTATATTTTTAATCAGTAATGATTTCACAAAATAACTTCAAAATTTCACTGATTTCTTTTTTACCAAAGGGAGAAAATATCTATGGCAGAAGTAACCAGTCATGGAAAAACCCTTCTGTCTGCTGAAAGAGAACAACTACGGTTAGAATTGCAGCAACTGAACCATCAGATTAGCCAGCAGACCCAGCTTCGTGGACTAGAGGTACAGACCTACAGATACTTTTGTTTTGGGGGTTTTGATGTCAAGCCCAACTGACCTTAAACACATGATCTTCCTGTGTTGTCCACCCTTAGTACTTAAAGTGAAACTACAGGTGTTTAGCACTGCAACTCTTTCTGCTTCAGTTTCAAAGGGTTTCCAAGGATTTTAAATTGGATTTATATGTGTTTGGTAGGGTGGTATGTGCATTTGAGTGCATGTGCTGGATGAAGATTAGAACTATAGGCAATTGTGGGCATCCTGACATGGGTACAAGGAAGAAAACTCAGATCCTCAACAAGAGTAGTATGTGATCTTAACCACCAAATCACTTCTCCAATCCCCTTAAATGGTAGTTTTTGAGGTACAATAAGGATAGACTTTTAAAGCCATTATCTGAGAGTTAGTATAAATAACCATTAACAGAGATTTCAGAACAAGATTTAATTCTTGAAAAAGAATAATTAGCTGGGTGGTGGTAGCACATACCTTTAATCCAAGCACTCAGGAGACAGAGGCAGGCAGAGCTCTGTGAGTTCAAGGCCAGCCTGATCTGCAGAGAGTGCTCCAGGAATAGCTCCATAGCTAAAGAAACAGACTAAGTATCTGAGACTAGTACTAGGGGAAAAAGAAAAACGATCCTTGCCATCATGGAGGGTTTTTGTTTGTTTGTCTGTTGTTTATTTTATGTGCATTGGTGTTTTGCTTGTATATATATATGTCTGTGTGAGGTTGTCAGATTCCCCTAGAACAGGTGTTTTCTTTCTTTTGTTTTCTCTCTCTCTCTCTCTCTCTCTCTCTCTCTCTCTCTCTCTCTCTGTTGTTGTTGTTGTTTTGGTTTTTCAAGACAGGATCTCTATAGCGTTGGAGCCTATCCTGGAACTCACTCTGTAGACTAGGCTGGTCTTGACCTCACAGAGATCCACTTGTCTCTTCCTCCCAAGTGCTGGGGTTAAAGATGTACACCAGCACCACCTGGCAAGTTACAGTTTGAACTGCCATGTGGGTACTGGAAATTTAATCTGGGTCCTCTAGAAGATCAGCTAGTGCTCTTAACCATTGAGCTACCTCTCCAGCCTCCATCATTGAGTTTTAATTAAGAAAAAAAAAATTACAAGATTTATGTCAGGGAAAATAACAAAAAGATAAACGTTTATAATTGATTTCTCTTTGAAATAAGAAAAAAACCCTGCATTTTTGATCCTTGAGAGATAGCTACTGTTCTTTTGAGGTTTTTGAAACAGGGTTCCTCTGTATAACAGCCCAGGCTATTTTTACAGAGGATCCAAGTTTGGTTCCTGTTTCACAGCTGCCTATAACTCCAGTTCCTGGAGATCAGCACCCTCTTTGGGTATCCATAGGTACCTACACTTAGGAATGTGCACCGCGCGTGCGCACACACACACAAACACAGACACAAACATTTTTCTAAAAATAAAATACATCTCTTAAAAATAAAACCATTTTTACTCAAATGCTACTAAAAAGAGATTGTGTTTATTGTTGGATCATTTTCATTGCAAACATGGCTATTTAGTGTGGATACTTGGGATGGGGCACTCTCTATATAGTGTGAAGTATGCTGAGTTGTGTGTGCTTGGCTTTGTGCATAGGCTGTTAATAACCGACTGGGGGTACAGAGGGAGGTGAACACCTTGGCAGGCCAGCCACAGCCCCCTCCACTGCCTCCAAAATGGCCTGGAATGATCTCAAGTGAGCAATTAAGCTTGGAACTACATCAGGTGGAAAGGGAAATTGGCAAGAGAACGCGGGAATTGAGTATGGTAAGTGCTGATGTTGGAAAAGGGACTAGTTTCTTTTAGTTTATGTATTGCCACGTACTTGTGGCATTACCTCATTTTCTGCATGTCTTGTTTCCTTGGCGACTGGCTGGCTGGCGTCTGCCTGACTCCAACTACTCTCTCTATATATCTCTGTTTGGATTTTCTACCTAACTTTACTGTGCTAGACCATTGGCCAAAACAGCTTTATTCATCAACCAATAAATGCAGTGCATATACAGGACATCCCACATCAGACTAATGTTTAGAGTAATTTGTATAAAGATTAGTTGTCACCTGATTGTATCATTCTTCTCTTAGTTCCTGTTGGTTTGAGTTTGTCCTTTGTCATAGACTTGATTTTCTAGTCACATTTGGGGAGAAGGCAATTAATTGAAAATCCTAAAGTTTCTGTTTCACATGCACATTAGAGAAACAGATGGGATGATGTTTAATCTTTTGTACTTTTGTGTAATATTAAGATATTAATAAGATACAGCTGGGCGGTGGTGGTGCAGGCCTTTAATCCCAGCACTTGGGAGGCACAGGGAAGTGTATCTCTGAGTTCGAGGCCAGTTTCATCTACTACAGAGCAAGTTCCAAGGCAGCTAGGGCTATATAGAAAAACCTTGTCTGGAAAAAATAGAGAGAGAGAGAGATTTACACAAAAATAATCATTTTCATGGCCCTTGAGGTATTGATGGCCTCTTTTTATAAAGGAGTTAGAGCTTATACACTGTTCCGTGATGTTTTTTCAGTGTTAGTTTTGCATTTTTCTAACATGGTAGGCAGTTGTACTGTTATGCTTTTGTGTATACTCTCTGTCATCTGCCCATTTGTTTTTGTTAATTCTTAATAAACTAGGAATGATTCTCTTTTGATCATTGTGTTGTTTGCATTTGCTCTATTCCATTACAGCACAGGTTACTGACTTTATTTCCTCTTCTTTTAAAGGAGAACCAGTGTCCTATGGACATGAAAAACAAACTGGGTACAAGTAAACAAGCAGAAAATGGACAGCCGGAGCCACAAAACAAAGTCCCAGCTGAAGACCTTGCATTGACATTCAGGTAAAGGGATACTTCCATAGTTGTATTTAACCATGTCCAAAAGAGAAATATTGTATTATCTAGCCATACCCAAAGTATGATTTTTTTTTTCCTTCAAGACAGGAAACTCATTATGTAGACCAAACTGGCCTCAAATTCACAGAGATCCACCTGCCTCTGCTTTCCAAGTGCTGGGATTAAAGACATGCATCACCACCACCTGCCATATCCTATGATTTTTAAAAGAACTTTTTTTTTGTATAGTGAGAAAAGAATATGAATATATCGGTTTCTCTGTGTAGCCCTGACTATCTTAGAACTCATTCTGTAGACCAGCCTGACCTCTAACTCACAGAGATCCACCTCATGAGTACTGGGATTAAAGGTGTGCACCACCACTGCTCAGCAGGGGAAAAGAATATATTTTTGCTAAATCTAGAAATTAATACTCAGGAATTGGGGTGGCATATAACTATGGGCACTAGAGAGGCTGAGATAGGAAGACAGGAATTTGAGGCCAGTCTGAGACTGTCTCAACATATGCACATAGAGAATTTAGGATTTAAACAGGATTGAATTATCTGTTAACCCCTAACAAATATATTTTCTTGTTACATTTTCTTCTTCTCGTTGTTTAAGTATAGCTTTTTAATTAAAAAACATAGCGCTACTGTAGAAATTGAAATTTAAAAAATGATTAAAAGGCCACCTGGCTCCCACTTTATTTTGTTTTCATGCTGGGTGTTGAACTCAGGGCCTTATAAATTCTAAGCACATTTTACCACTAAGCTGTATTCCATGGATTCCTCCCCCATTTCAGTTATATTATAAAAAAAGAAAAAAGAAAAAAAAAAAGCCACGGGTGATAGAACTTTTTTAAAGTACGATTTTTTTTTTCAAGACATTGTTTCTCTATATAGCTTTGGAGCCTGTCCTAGAACTCACTCTATAGACCGAGCTGGTCTTGGCTATGTAGAAAGACCTTGTCTCAAAAACAAACAAAAAAGCAAATAAACACCAAAAATTTCTAATTGCCTTGTTGCTCTCTTCTTTTGACCATTTTAAATCCATATGCTGTCCTAGGTTAAAAATAAATTACCATGCAAATAAACTTGGTAAATCAAAGGTTAGCTGTTTGTTTGTTTGTTTTTGTTTTTTTTAAATGCCAGGCAGCAACTATTTTAAAGTATGGGTCCTGATTAGAGGCTGGAGGCAGTCTGGAGGGGCATCTCTCGCCACCTACCCCTGCCTACCAAGTACCGGGTACCACCACAACTGTTTATTGTAACTTGTAGCTCAGTCTTGTAATGTGTAAGTGGCAATAGATACATAAACAAATAGGTAGGTTGTATTCTGACAAAAGCTGTATTTTTAAAACAGTAAGTTTGTTTGCTACAATGTGGATGAGGAGTTATAAAAAAATTTAGAAAAAAATTAAAAATTTTTTTAGGGGGGGGGGGGGATTGAAACAGTCTCATTGTGTAGCCTGAGTTGGCCTGGAACCAAGGTAGCCTAAAGTTGATAGAGATAAGCCTGCTTCTGGCTCCTGCTGGGACTAAAGGCGTATACCACCACTCCTGACTCAACATTTTTTGTACAATACTAAATGATAAGCTCTGTTAACTGGATTTTATTCAGAGTATTTGCCTTTCTCCTTTTAAAAATTCCAACCTTTTTCATGTAATTAACAGTGATGTGCCGAATGGATCAGCTTTGACACAGGAGAATCTCAGCCTCCTATCAACCAAGACCAGCTCTTTGAACCTGTCAGAAGACTCTGAGGGAGGAGGAGATAACAAAGATTCCCAGAGATCAGGAGTTACTTCCAGTTCTGCTCCCTAGAATATGGGTGCCCTGCTTCTACCTTCTGCTCCTAATCAATTCATAGGACATAGGGATAGAAGAATGGATAACTTCTAAACTTTTTCTCTGGGTGGTCAGCGAAATCCAGGAAAAGCACCGGAGGCAATGTGCACCAACACCACTACTAAACAAACCCTGCACATAGTTCACATTAATGCATTTTTTTAATTTAAAGAAAAAGAAAATTAGCAGTATCTGCAAGCAATTCAGATTAAATTTGTTTTTGTTCTGTGAATGAACTTTATTTTAATAACTTTGGACGCCTTGGATCCAGGGCTTTAAAAAAAAGAAGATATTATATATACACTCTGTTTGATTAATTGTATGATCTTACTGAAGTAGGTTTTTCTTGTATTTTGGTATTATTACATACCCAGTGTAAAATTCCTTTCTCCCAGTCCTTTCCAATTCCACAACCGTGTAAACTAAAAGCACTGTTTCCAAGAATTCTGTGATATTAGATTGGCTTATTAGAAGCTGTGCAGCAAACTAAGGTTTTTAGAGCTATTCTTCAGTGCCCCGCACTGCACCCACACCCACCCTGATTCAGGATCACTAGCTTCCTGACTTTTCTTACAACATTAAAACTTTATTTGAGTAGGGTAGGCTTTTAGTTTCAACTTTTTAGAGATTTCAGCAGGCTGTTGATTGTTAGAGCTGCACTTTTCCATGCTAAGGATTCCTTGCATTCTTTCCATAAAATCTGAAAGCCTGTTTGGTGTTTACATTGCTTAATTAGATTTAAATTAAGATTATCTTTGAACTCATAACAGGACATGGTGGCTCATTTTGGTAATCCCAGGACTCAAGATGCTGAGGCAGGAGAAAACCAAAAAGAAGAAAATAAATGAGCTTCAACTTGTTAATGGTGGAAACACAATTCCTGTCCTCCTATGTTGAGCTCATGATGTAAATTGGAGCTGTGCTCAAATGCTCAAAAAAATCACAATAACCATGTTCTAAAACTTGGAGGGTTGGCTCACCAGTACTGGTTGCACTTCCAGAGGACCCAGGTTCTTCCTAGCACCCACAAGGATGCCTCACAACTGCCAGTAACTCTGGTTCCAAAGGATATCACACCCTCTTCTGACCTTGTGGGTACCAGACACTCATGGGTGCATGTACACACACACATAAAAATACATAAGTTTTACATTTGATGTGAACTTAAATAAACGGGAACACATTTCAATGGAATTTTTATTCTTTCAAAAGTATAAAAGATTTGGCAGATAAAAACTGAGTCTTGAAGATAGTTTATGTATTGATTACTTGTGCTGCTCAGAAATTACTAGCATAACTAAATAACTTGAAGCGGATTTTTAGACTTTCTTTCTGGCATTAAAATTGTTTATGAAAACATTATTAAAGAGTAAGGAAGGATTTTTACTTAGTTCTGCTGCACATGTTCTAATGCTACCACTGTATGCTTAATTCACTAAGCCCCTGTAAAATGAGTTCATTGGGGGACTATTCCACAGTCATTCAATCCCTCTGACTGCCTGACATCCAGTTTCCCTTTCTAGATACTACTACTAAACAAGAAAGCACTGGTTATGTAATAAGTTACTGCATTGCTTTGGTTGGGTAAAAGCAAAAGTTTATATTTTTCTTATTTCTTATATTCCTACCCGTTAACTCCTGCTGAGGTCAGAGCCACCTCAGTCTTCTCTGTGTCTGTCATGTTGTTAATGGAAACAATTGGGTGGGGGTGGGGTGGGAAGGGTAAAATAGTCCTGCCATTGCCTACCAGTAGGAAATCCAAACAGAACACTCATTTGAGTAGCGATTATTTAATTTGCCCAGTCAAGGCACCGTGTTTATATACTATTTCACATTGAATTTGATTATGCCCTACAGACCTGGCTGGTCAAGGATTTGATATACACATATTGGCTTGGGATTCGAGCTTTCTTTTTTATTTAAAAATAAAAATTTATATATATATTATATATATACATATATACATTGCTATATCTGTATATATATTGGGTATGTTTTAAAGATTTCTTCGCATGAGCGCAGCTGTTGCAATAAAATGACCGATTGGGAGGTAGAAGCACTGAATGACAGTGAGGCATTTTCAGTTGATACATACATTTTTCTTTTCATTTGAAATATGTTTATACATCTGCTTTCTTGGCTTTTTTTTAAGATAAAACATCTTTTACATTTATACTTTAAATACTCATTATTTATTGAGAGAAGGAAAGAAATGTTATGTCTGAAAAGATTTTTGTTTTTATGCACATCTATAAAATGCCACATTATTGGCCTCTTGCCTTTAGTAAACAGATTTGGGCAGGACTTATTTCCTTTGGACATGTCAGATAATTCCTAAGTATGAGAAACAGGTTTGCTTTAGAAATTGCAATGACTAGGGGGGAATCTGCATTTGGTTTTATTGGAGTTAAGAATAAAAGTAAATTTTCCTTGTGGTGCATATGAAACCCCCGGAATGCACTCTGCTGCGGTGCACTAGCATGTGAAACCCCCGGAATGCACTCTGCTGCGGTGCACTAGCATCCCTCCAGCTGTTATTCTCACTTAGGGAGAAAATTAGCCTCTTAGATGTTGGGTTGAGTTCCCCAAGCCCAGCCTCTAGCCAGTCTGGCTGGGGTGGAAAGTAGAAGATGGTGTGCCTACAATTTCTCTGTTGAAGAAATTGGTCATTTTCCCTTACAAATTCTTAGGTGTGTTTTATGTGTTGGGGAGTGGTTGTTTGTTTGTGCCCACTGGCAGATGTGGGGATTCTATAAACCCCACAACCTTGAGGATGTTTTCTTCCTTTAACAGATTTTGTGTTATGAGACAACAATAAACTGAAGCATAACTTCATGACTCTTAACTGCTGTTTTTGTCAGAATCTGAAAAGCATTGATTTTTATTTTTGTCTTTAGAGACATTAAGAAACGACCCTCATCAAATAAAAAGTAAACTTTTACAGCAGCACCCCTTTGTGAGATAGAGTTTACCATGCAGCCCCGGCTGGTTCTGAACTCAGGATCCTTCAGCCTCTGAGCACTGTGATTCTAGGCATTTGCCACCGTGCTCAGCAATATGCATGGTTTTTCACTTAAATGGTTTCTTCTGAGGATGACTATTTGCTTTTTACTGTATTTAAGACCAAGAATCATCTAAGATGAACATGGACAATTCTGGAAGGGTTCGGAGCCTTACGTTCATACTTGTTCAGAAACAAAAAGCCAGTGTATTATCGTAGTGAATATGTAAAAGTACCAGAGCTCATTCTGTTTTCAGTGAGTCTTTGGAAAATGATAAAAATGAGAATGAAATATCTAGACCCTCTTTCCTAATTTATAGCTACCCTCTTCTGAAGGATAACTTATACAGTCTGATGTGACCAAAGAGCCATTCTTTACTACTTTTCTAATTAAACAACTTGTCGCCTAAGTTTCTAATAGTAATGTTCAAATGACAAGACACTATTATTAATGTCAATTACAAATATTCAACTACTCCGAATGTGTAAGAACTCATTTGGTACGGCATTAATGTGTGTTATTCCCTTCTCTCATTTTCCTTCCCTTCTGTTTTTTTCCCCCCATTTATTTATTCTTTTGCCTAAAGGCAAGAGATTGACGCGATTCTCACTTGCTACTCGGATACATGGTCCCATCGGACTCCCATGAGCTTCATTGTGGGAGCTTGAAATTTAGTTCCTAAGTTTCCCATGATTATCTTTTTTCTTTTCTTCCTGACCCCTTGCCATTCTGCAGTTTCCCCTTGACTTACCCAATCTGTAACAGTGACAGTTTGCTGCCTCTAAACAGAGCATTCAAATGAATTCGCTTAGCCAATGACTTCTGTGAAGTTGCCTTTTCTAATGGCGTTATTACTCAGTGATGCACAGATGTGGTATTTGCCCTACTGGCAGGCAAGCAAAGGTCTGGTAAAAAAATGATAACCTGCTATTTCTTTAAGGAGCGCCAAAGACTTGTGCTTTACTCTGTTTTGGTTTTAGGGGAAATAGTAGCCATTTTGATTATGAAACCTGGTAGTATTTGTAAGTTGATTGTACTGTGTAGATGTCTAAAGTTAACTGTAAGGTTAGCTGGCCTTATAAAATGTAAAAGTAATGAAAATTCATCAGTTTCTATAAACCAGTAAATATCATCCTTGACAATATTTGTTTAAGCAACTCACTCTCCCTTCTGGGGTTATCTTGATGGAATAGTACCTTCTGTGTTTTTCTGTACTCTCACCTGTGCCTACAGGACAATGTATTTCACTATGGTCAAGTCATGGGGCTAGGAATTTTTCCTGAGCTTGAGGCTTGTGAGAAATAGTAAACTGTAGTTAATACCTGTTCAGCTATGTTCAGGGTCAGATTACTTTCACTAAATGGGATTCATGTGCTATTATTTATATGTACAAATGGTGATAAAATGAAACTTCACCATATTCTCCACTTGGGCTTTTAAAAATCAAGTAAAGAGTTCAGTATGTAAAATCTTGTGTAAAAAATCATCTGTAATGATTTATATTTTATTAAAAGATATGGCCTAATTAGTTTTAAGGAGGAATTAATGACCTTGCAAATAAACTACAGTTTATTTACACTATTAATTACACCCTTACCCTATAAAATGTTCAAGTGTGTTAAAATCTTGTTAATACATGTTTATAGTGTTGCAAAGGGATCTCATCTGAAAATAGAGCTCAGAGTAACTGACTTCACTGAGACAATTTACTCTCGATAGAGTTGAACACAAGTAGTGTACTACTGTTTTATCTGCATGCTTGTTTTGCAGAAACACGTCCATATCTATCTTGGACAGCTGCAGCTTTTATATTTATTTCTTCAGCTCAGCTTTTGAAAATTAATTATTGAAATGACTTGCTGGGAGTTTTGGTAAATTCTTAGTTCTCAGTCACCTTTTCTGAGCCACTTAAGAAAAAGAGCTGGTTTTGTTTTGCTTTTTTCAAAAGGTATAATTTCAAATAAAACCTTTTTGTTACTTGAAATTTTAAGATTCTATTTCTGTAACTGCTAAAGGTGTTTTCATAGGTAACCTATTCTAATTGATTAGTAATACTAGTTACATTAATAAAGATGAGGAAGCTGCCATCCACAGGAGTAAGTAACGCCTTCCAATGGGTATGTTCTCTGTAGGTAGATTTTCCGTACCACATTGAATAAACTGGGGGAAAAGCCCTTGGAACCCCTTTGTCCCTTAGCACTGGGATTGCTCTCAGAGCCTCTGGATCTCAGACACTGAATCTCTTGAACTTACCCTTGAGCAAAATGGCTTTTCTTTTCACATTAACTCAAGGTGGAAAACTTAAACCTGAAGACAGTACTGTGTCAGAAAAAAATGTGTATTTAGAAAATGAAACCCTGTGGAATTTGTTATCCTGATGTATGTTATTTAGTAGATAAGATGACTTTATTTTGTATAGAAGACTCACTTTCTGGTGACTTGTTTTGTGTTTTGTCTTTTAATGCTGAGTAGACAGATCACAAGTCTTTGGCTCCCGTGTTAGATTGTGCAGAGTCATCTTAGAACTGGAAACTGTCAGGTGGTCCCACTCTTATTGAGGGCATGAAAGGTCAAGAAATGAATGCAAACATACTGGGTGGTTGATGGTCTGGATTTTTTGTTTGTTTTTGGTCTCCTTTAAAAAGTTGTTATTTCAGTAATGTATTAGTGTAGCCTGTCTGGTTGGCTGGCATTTCACAGTAATATCAAACCACCCCATAAATTTTTATTTCTCTACGTAAAAGGCCTTTAAAGCTTTTGTTTTTCAGCTCTGCATTCCCTGAGAGATTTCCCCCTTATGTATTTTGCCTAACTTTCCACTCATCCTTTGTTTTCCCCACCTTCTGGATGTAAAAGAACTGAAAGAAAAAATTGCCTTCCCTGGTCATGGGCCTCAGTGTCTTCCTTTGTAATGCATCTGTGACTTTCCAGGAGAAATGCAGAAAGTGAGCTGAGGCTGTGAGCAGACCTTTCACCCACCTAAACATTTTCCAGTTGTGAGGTTCCTCTTCGTGTGTGGTCCTTTCTGCCCCCTGCCAACCTTCCCTGACTATGGTCAATTGGTCTCTTGGCTCATACCAGTCTCCTGAGACATTCTGCAGTTGTTATCACCTTTTTGGGTGCGTTTTATTTACTTTGTTCTTTTTTTTTTTTTTTTTTTAAAAAAGTAACTTTAACATTGATTCATATTTGCTTGGGATAGAGCTTGTGTAATTTACCAATCGTATTGATTGTATGTGATTGTGCCCTGCAGAGGTATACTTAACAAAAGTAATGTAAGTTAATAAAGGAGCCCATGAGATTTGAGTCAGAATAGAAGTGACTTTATGAAATTGCAGTTTTGGATAATGTGAATTCCCTTCTCAGAATCAGTGCTACGTAAATACTTATTGTTAAAGATTTTTACATTCCTATATTTTCCCATGGCCTCAGCTCCCTATTTTTATGTCATTCTATGCCCACCTGCTCAATTTTTTTTTCAACTGAGCATTAAAATAGCAATTGACTTTTAAATTAATGAATTTTGGGAAATTTTACATTTTCCTTATGTTTCCAATTGAGAACAAAGGATGGGTTGAAATTCACTAACCCGTGACTGACTACTTAGCATCTGGCCAACGCTGAGATTTTATCTGGAGGCATTATTTTTTGCAAGTTCTTTTTAAATAGGAAAAAAGGACCTTGCCTGAAATGGAACGTTCTCTTTCTTGCTTAATCTGTTTGTTACTTCCATTTTTAAACAGCCTTCAAAACAATGAGGTGAAAGAAAAGAAATAGGAATGTGTTCAGAGCGACAGAACTCTGATCTGAATAAGTACACGTTCTAATGCTGCACATTTCTGAGAAGTTATAGGCCTTCTTTCTCAATCTCGCATTATTTGTGTGCATGTTGTTTATAGTAAAGATGCCACATTTTGTTACAATGCTATTTCCTTTCTTACCTTGGGAACTGACTCGGCCTCTCGTTGCTCCTAATTAGGGTTTAAGGCTCTTGTGAGTTGCAGATAAAAAGGATTCATTTTAACAAATAGAAGAGGTGATTCACCTTTTGGATTGTAAATATATGAAAGTGTCTACAAGGTCTTTATCTGCTTTCTGTCAGCATTTATATTAAATGATAAATTAATGAGGAGGAACGTGTAGTCTTTTTCTTGTAAAGGGGTCTCTGTCATCTAACTCTCGTCTTGGGGATTGCTGATGAAAGATTTAAAGAGCTAATTTGTGCAAGTACACGAACTGGGGATCACTAGCTTTCTCTAGCGTGGGAATCAGTGCACACTTGAGTATGCAGTGGTTCAGAGAGAGGGTTAATTCTGAGATTGCTGGGGCCAGTATTCAGCAAGCCTTCACGGCTTGATATTATGGCTCCTCATCAAACCAAGAACATCTTTCTGCCCAAGCAAAATGGTCTTTCTCAGACAAAATATCTGTCTGTTTACTTACTGACTCCCATGCTGAAGCCTTGTTGGTCACTCCTAACAGAGAACAGATGTAAGTTTATGTGGTCTGTTACAGACCATTCACTAGTTAACAGTTGGGTGTTATGAAGGGAGATAACTGGCTAGAGGAGATGGCTCAGGAGTTGAAAGTGCTGCCTGCTCTTCCAGAGGACCAGAATTTAGTTCCTAGCCCCACAACAGGAAGTTCAGGACTACCTGTAATTCTAATTCCAGGGATCCAGCCCTGCTTTTGTCCTCTGTTGCATGCGTGCGTGCGCGAGCGCAACACACACACACACACACATTTAAGGTCTTAAACAGCGAGATGAGTTATTACACATTTCAGGACAGTTATGAATAAATGTAGATTCTAACAGATACATTTATATAATTAGGAATGTTTATGTGTTGAATATTAGTAAGACGAGGGGCGGGGTGTGTGTGTTTTTGTTCAGGTGATAGCAACAGTTACATAAGACAATATCTTTTTAAGGTTTGTTTTTGTTTTATGTGTATCAGTGTTTTGCTTGTATGTATGTCTGTATACCATATGCATACGGTACCTGTGGAGGCCAAAGAAGGCATCAGATTTTCTGGAATTTGAGTTCCAGATAGTTGTGAGCCACTGTGAGTGCTGAGACTAGAACCTAGGTCCTCTGGAAGAACAACATGTGCTCTTAACTGGAGAATCGTCTTTCCAGCCCCTATATTTTTTTCTACTCCCTATATTTATTTGTTTGTTTGTTTATTTGTTTATTTATTTATTTGGGTTTTTTTTTCCCCGAGACAGGGTTTCTCTGTGGTTTTGGAGCCTGTCCTGGAACTAGCTCTGTAGACCAGCCTGGTCTCGAACTCACAGAGATCCGCCTGCCTCTGCCTCCTGAATGCCTATATTTTTTTAAAGATGCATAAATTGATTGTTTGGAATTTACTTTAAAATACTTCCTAATGAAATTAATAGGCTTTACCAGCAATGGCGGTGGTGTAACACCTACCAACAATTACTCAATTTGGGGACCACTGGTACTCAACAGGATGAGCCATGGTAAGGGGAGTTCAGAAGGTATGAGATAGTACTGGATCCATCCTTGAAAGATGGTGACATCTAGAGAGGGAATTCCAAAACCAGGCCTGTCTGCCACTTAAAGTAGGCCTATAAGCAGGAAGGAACTATCCGACCTGTTGGACTGAAGCTCATATAGACTAAAGTGGATTTGTTTTGTGTACATAAATGTTTTATCTCAGTGACTAGCTAATCTGCGATGGTCAGCTAGTTAAACCTTGCTTTCCAACCTAGTTGGCTATTTAAAAATACGCTGGGCGGATGGTTGGTGGTACATGCCTTTAATCCCAGTACTCTGGAGGCAGAGGCTGGTGATCTCTGTGAGTTCAAGGCCAGTCTGGTCTACAAGAGCTAGTTCCAGGACAGCATCCAGAGCTACAGAGAAACCCTGTCTCAAAAAAACAAACAAAAATTTAAAAATACCTCTTTTTGTTTTGAACATCTAGCATTTAAGTCAGGCACTGGGCAGTTGGTGGTACTTGCGCTGAGGCCAACCCTGTCTCTGTCTTAAAATGATCACACACACCTTTAATCCGAGTACTAGGAGGCAGGGGGAGGTAAATCTTTGTGAGCTCAAGGTCAAGCCTGGTCTACACAGCAAGTTCCACGACAGCCAAGAGAAACCCTGTCTCCCCCACTCCCAAGGCTGCAGATGGTAGCATATGCCCCCAAGCGAAGCACTAGAGACAAGAGAGGCCAACTTAGATTCCACAGTGCAATACAGAGTGGGCTACACCATGTCTCAAAACAGATGAATTCACCACCTACTAAACTATTCCTATAGTTTATTTATGCTTAACAAAGTGACACGAGAAAAGTGCCGTCTGCCCTCAATGAGCTCTTGTTATAGGACTTGACACAGGGTTTTTTTAATAGCTTCATCTCGCTGGGTATGATGGCACACACCTTTATTCCCAGCCTTTAGAAGGCAGAGATAGGTGAGACTCGGGCAGCCTGATCTACACAGACAGTTCAATGCCAGGCCACCCAGAGCTACATAGTGAGAATGACTCAATAAAATAACGACAACAGTAAGCAGAATTATCAAAAAAAATCACAATTATCTTCAGAACAAGAAGCTGTGAGACTAAACAAGTTTTAATTTTGTTATACAAGACCCTACATTTGATCCCTAGCACTATCCCAAAATAACAAAACCAAAAAAGAAAGTTAATAGTAATAAGATATACAAGTTGGCTGGTAAAGATTTCCTGGGGAAACTGGAGCATGGGGAGGGGAGTGGGATGTTAGAGATGAAGATGCCTGATAAGAGAAAATAAGGTACGTGAATTCTCAGGGAAGATGCTGAATTGATCTTCAAATGAAATGGGGCAGTCATAACTATTGATAGGGCAGCTGGAGATGAGGCAGGGTTATCACAAGGGCTGCAGAGCACACTAAAGTGTGGTGGCTCTAGTCTTTAATTCCAGGTTAATGCTTGGGAAGGTGAAGTTCAAGGCCAGCCAGCTCCAGCTACGTGGCAAGTTCAAGACCCTGAGCTATATGGGACCTGTCTCAAAACTAAAAATGGGCTTGTTCTGAAAGTAAAGGAAATGTAAGCAGAGGGTAATATGTGGGGAACAAAGGATATAGATTTGTGCCTCTTTATTCACAATGATTGAAGATCTGCTTGCCTCTTCTGCATGTCTCTCTCACACATGCACGGCATTCACTGAGGCCCAGTTCTGTCCGTCTCAGGTGGGGCTTGGAGGAACATGATCACAGAAGGAGCTGTAACGGATCCTATTTCTGGCTTTCAGAGATTTAAATTTTAGTGAAACTACCTAAAGACTTTAAGGGGAAGCGAAGCAGGGTGATTCTCCACTGGCTTTGCATCTGAAACGGAGACTAGGGAAGAGCAAGGGGCCTCCCCGGTAGTACATAAGTGCTGCACCAAGTAATGAGTCTCAGCCAGGCTTCCGGGAGTTTAGATAGTTTTTGTTGTGGGTTTTTTGTTTGTTTGTTTGTTTCTTGTTTTTTGGGACAGGGCTTCTCTGTAGCTTTGGAGCCTGTCCTGGAACTTGCTCTGTAGACCAGGCTGGCCTCAGACTCATAAGAGATTCACCTGTCTCTGCCTCCTGAGTGCTGAATTAAAGGCATGCCCAACTGGGTCCTTTTTTTTTTTTAAGATTTATCATACATGTATGTGTGTGTGCCCAGTGCCTATGAAAGCCAAGGTGTTAAGTTGTTGGATCCCCTGGAATTGGAGTTACGGATGACTGTAAACCACCATATGGATGCTAGAAATCAAACCTGGATTCCCTGCCGAAACAAGTGCACCTAACTGCTGAGCCAGCTCTCCAGCCCAGAGCTGGGCGTAGTTTGAAGAGACTGGATTAAAATTATTGAATCATTTGGATTTTGTCTGCTAGCAATTAAATTCCAATACGGAAGTCAAGCTGGGGCTTGATGTGATGGATCTCTGAGGCAGCGTTCCCAGCTGTGATTAATTTACAAGAAATTAGGGCCTGAGCCAGCTCAGAGGGATGAAGCGGAAGGAAAGGGTTTGAGAGACTGGCAGATCTGCCTGGCAGTGACTTGAAGACAGAGGACATGCTCCTAACATCCCTTGACCAAGCAGGTCATTTTTGTGGCATCAAAGCCATTTGAAATAGTTGCAGGGGGCTGGAGAGATGGCTCAGAGGTTAAGAGCACCGACTGCTCTTCCAGAGGTCCTGAGTTCAATTCCTAGCAACCACATGGTGGCTTACAGCCATTTATAATGAGACCTGGCGCCCCCTTCTGGCTTGCAGGCACACATGGAAGGAATGCTATACACATAATATAATAAATAAATAAATTTTTTTTTAAAAAAAAAGAAAGAAATAGTTGCAGGGAATAATTATAGTTATCTCAGTCTGTCATACTCCTAAACCTCCCAAATCCAGTTAAAACCTAAGGGTGCCGTCTTGTACCCCTTTGTCTCTGAACAGGCCTGCCATATTTATTTCTCACTAGACTTTTCACTCCCTAGATAGTTAGGTTGTACCTAGACTCAAAGCATGTCTGCTTCCCCACAGTGGGAGGGCTTTTTTTTTTTTTCTAAATCTGTATGAGTTTTTTGGGTTTTTTTTTTTTTTTTTACATACATGTGTGTCTGAACCACACACATGTGGTGCCCAATGAAGCCGAAAGAAGGCATCATAGCCTCTGAAAGCAGAGTTAGAGCTATGGGCTGCCATGTAGGTGCTGGGAATTGAACCTGGATCCTCTGGAGGGTAGCCAGTGCTCTTAGCTGCTGTGCTATCTCTAGCCCTGGGCCTCAGATCTTTAAGTTCTAACAGGAGCCAGCTTACTGCCATTGCACATTCCTTCCTCAGGTCTTCCTTGTCCCTGGAATGAACTTGGTGAGATTTTCTAGAACAAGGCTTGGAAGATGTGCCCAAGAGGCAACAGTCATATCCCTGGTCTGCAGTCATCACAGCATTCATGTTTGCCCAGCTTTACCACGTTTCCTCCTGCTGCTTCCAGGGCAGACTAAATCCCCCCAGTATCTCTGGGGACTTTGCTCCCACTCTCTATGTGTTTTGCAGTTCCTCTTCTCTGGCTTTCTCCTACCACCTACAGCTTCTGAACTAATGGACACATAATGAGCTTTGACCCTGTGCAACTCTCTCTTGTGCAACCTCCCAACCTTGCTTAGTGATAATGCCTCTTTTTTTTTAAAAAAAAAAAAAAAGACTTGATAATCTTTCCATTAAGGAAGTACTATCTGATAATTCAGCAAACTTCAGAATCTGCACCTCTTCAAATATAAATGTGTATTGAGTCCCAGTGCATTCAAGGCCCACAGCTGTGTGCACTGGATATGTTCAATAAATATTTGCTGTTTGGTTTGATTTCCCTGAAACCCAAACTGAACTTTCTAACTGTTCCGAGGACTGGGGCAAATTCCAGTAAGACATTTCAAGAACCTGTGAAAAGCGGCCAGCGTGATAATGCACGGTTTGTTTTTGATAAGCTTCATCCCACCTTAATTGTCACCCTAAGATGCTATTATTAGTCCAAGATCTTTTTGAACAATCCAGAGGAGCAGGAGAGTCTCTCGCTTCTGTGCTATGTGCTGTGCCGAAGCTCCATGGAAAGGCCAAACCTTGAGTTACTCAGTAACCACAGGAGAATCCAAGCTACTCTTTGCTCCTTGCCAAGGTCTTACTGTGGGGGCCAAACAGAACACATAGCCCAGGATATGAGACAACAGGCAAAGGCCACATGAAACACCTACCCACAAGAGTTACTACTCACACTGGAGGCTGGTGAAGAAAGGAGCTACTGACCTGAAGGAGGTCAGAAAAATGAGAGTGGGGAGGGTGGTGGTGACACACATCTTTAATCCCAGCACTCAGGACGCAGAGGTAGACAGATCTCTGAGTTCTAGGCCAGCCTGGTCTACAGAGTGAGTTCTAGGACAAGCTCCAAAGCTACACAGAGAAATCTCGACATAAAAAAAGAGAGAGAAGAAAAGAAAAAAGAAAGAAAAATAGAAAGGGAACCAAATGTGATATTCTTTTCTCTCAATGGATTGTCAAGCTAACCCCTAATAGCAAGAACGGGAAGGCCCATGCATGCTTTCCAATCTCGCTTCCACTCAGTGAAGAAAAATGATGGGGATCCTCCCAAAATTTTTTACCTGATACAAGCATTTTAGGAGCCAGAAAGATGAGCCAGGAGCTAAAGTGCACACTTAACCTGAATCCCATTCCTGGGGCTTCATACAAAGCCAATTGCAGCGGCACACATCTGGAACTCCAGTAATCCAATGGTGACACGGGAGGCAGAGACAGATTTCCCCAAAAAGTCAACGCCAAGCTGCCCTGGAATATGCAACATGGCAAAAACAAGACAGAAGGGGAAAATCAACTCCCAGAGAATTGTCCTCTGATCATACAGGTTTCCTAGTATATTCACAGCTGCACATGTATCACACACAGTAATTAAAGGATATTTTTAGACTTTTGTTTTTAGTGCTGGGAATCAAACCCTGGCTACCCTTACAGAGCCTGCACTCCACCTTGGAACTGCATCCCTGGCCCCCTTATAAAAAAGTTTGCCCCCAGTTCCAGATATGACTAAAGTTTCCAAAAAAAATTAGAATTTTTTTTATTTTATACAATTATTAAAATATCAGCCAGGCAGCGGTGGCACACATCTTTAATCCCAGCACTCGGGAGGCAGAAATGGGTGGATCTCCATGAGTTTAGGTCAGCCTGGTCTACAAAGTGAGTTCCAGGACAGCCAGGACTGTTTTACAGAGAAACCCTGTCTTGAAAAACCAAAAACAAGACAAAAAAGCAAACAACAAAAAAATATTCTTCATGAGAAGGGGAATACAGTCGCAAGTTAGTTTGCCTGGTATATAGCCTTTCCCCCTTTCTTGAACCAGCTAAGATGAACCAAAAGAAAAGAGATTTGGGATCCTTCAATGCAGCAGAAGCTAAGGGGAGCTGTGAGAGAGAGAGCTGAAGCCAGGCTAGCAGGAAGGACTCCCAAAGAACTCTGGGAATTCTCAAAAGGCTGCTGCAAGCCGGGCGCTGGTGGCGCACGCCTTTAATCCCAGCACTCGGGAGACAGAGGCAGGTGGATCTCTGGGAGTTCGAGGCCAGCCTGGTCTACAAGAGCTAGTTCCAGGACAGGAACCAAAAGCTACGGACGGAGAAACCCTGTCTCGGAAAAAAAAAAAAAAAAAAAAAAAAAAAAAAAAAAAGGCTGCTGCAGTATAGAGGTGAGCACAGCGGCATTGCTGATAGCAATGTTGGACAGCGAAGAGGACTGTCTCCCGGACCTGCTGCTGTCTTTCTGATGCTAATATTGGATAGTGAAGAGGAAGACAGGTATTTGCTTCTTGATCAAAAACATGGTCAGGTTCTTTGCTTTCAGAAATGGAATCCCAGGAGCATATCCCAAAAACATTGGGTTCAAGAGCTGGAGAATCAGGGAATACTTTGGCTGGTAACTTCCGGGCCTTTGAAGTAGTTACGACTTCCTCGTGCAACATGGAAGCTGAGCTGCTAAAAAGAATTGCTTAGGATGGAGAGATGGCTCAGTAGTTAAGAGCACTGCCTGCTCTTCCAGAGGACCCGGGTTCAATTCCCATCACCCGCATGGCAGCTCACAACTCTCTGTAAATCCAGGGGATCTAACCTTCACACTAATGCACATAAAATAAAGTTAATAATAAAAAAAAATTGGTTACACAAATGCAGAGGCTGCACTGTGGCCATGCTCATCTGGGATGCACATCAGAGACAAGCACACTCTACAATATCTGTAGCCAAAGAAACAGCCTTTGTGTTCGTTTCTGGGACCTGGGTTTTGAGAGCATTATGAACAAACTCTGACTATCCAGAGGGAAAGAACCAAATGGTGGGTGAAGATCTAAGCTTTGTGTGAAGGAAAACAGCCAGCTGAGGAAAAAAGACAGAGTTTGGTACTAGCCTGGGCTCCTTCTTAAGTAAGAGCTTGTCTCAAAACGAGGGAAGGGAGGAAAGAAAGCCAAGTGAATTCTATTTTGTAGCCAGGAAAGACGTGGACAATTAATTCCCTAGTAACACACAGAAGAGCAGCTGGAGAGAGATGGCTCAGTGGTTAAGAGCACACGTTCAAAAGATCTGTGAATTGGGCTGTGATGGCGCATGCCTTTATGCCCAGCACTCAGGAAACAGGGGCAGGAGAATCCCTGTGAGTTCAAGGCCAGGATGGACAGCCAGGAGCACCCAGAGAAACCCTGTCTCAAAAATCAAACGAACCAAAAACAAAGGTGAAGCTGGCATTTAGACAGTGGCTTGAACCTTACCACCCCCAACTGTGATGGAGGAAAGTACTGAAACCAAATAAACAGCAGTTTTTCCCATCTGTAAGCAGAGCACCGTAACATCCCGGTAGAGCAGATGGGGTAATGTCTGGAAAGCAGCCAGCAGAGATTCTGGTATTTATAGTATTTGAAATGGCACCTATCACCATTGAATATTTGGAACATGATACAGTGCAATTGCTAACAGCAAAGTAATGTTTACAGACAATAGAACATCATTAACTAATAGAAATTGTTTCGCCAGGCAGGCACCTAAATACCTCTCCTTGACCAGCAGACTGAAGTGGGCCTTTCCTACTCTTCCTTCCCAGCAGCTCAGGGTTCAGTCAGTCCCTCTTCTTGGGTGCTGCCACCCTCATCCTGCACGAGGCCCCCCCCTTCTCAAGCCTCTGTGACACAGCATTGACATCCTTGTAACTCATCAAGTCAGAACCTTTCTGCATAAGTGACAAATCAGAAAACCACCTGATGGTCGTGGTGCACACCTTTAATCCCAACACTCAGAGGCAGAGGCAGGTGGATCATAGAGTCAAGCTAGTTTTATGTCAACTTGACATAAGCTACTATTTTGGAAGAGAGAACCAAAATTGAGATGATGCCCCCACTAGATTGGCCTCTGGGCAAGCCTGTGATGCATTTTCTTGACTGATGATTGATGTGGGAGGGCCCAGATCACTGTAATCACCCCTAAACTGGTAGTCATGGAGGGAAGACTGCTATAAGGTGGCAGTCTGAGCAAGCCAAGAAGCAGTGTGGGATTCCCCTCTGTATGCTGTAAATACTATTGGTGAATAAAGAAACTGCCTTGGCCTGTTGATAGGGCAGAATTTAGGTAGGTGAGGAAAACTAAATTGAATGCTGAGAGAAAAAGGGAAGAGTTAGCAAGAAGCTTTGGAGCTGCTGCTGGAGGCAGAGGCGCTGAAAATTTGCTAGTCTAAACTGCCAGGCAGATAGAAAACAAACAAGTGGCCTTTCAACAACAAATTGGTGTGCCATTGTGGTGGGCTAAATCCATGTAAAACCTGAGAATCCAAGACACAAAAGAACAGAGTTAACCATGGTTTGATAGTGGCATTTTCTTGGGTGGGCTCTGTTTGCTAGAAGCAAGCAGAGACATGGTTCCATTAAGAGAGGTTTTCCTGATTCAGCAGTAAAAAAAGGCCACATTGTTTTGAAACTGCAGCTTTCTGGACCATGCTGCCAGCGAATGCTGATGAGGTCCAGCTATAGAGCATTTAAACAGGATTAGTAAAAGAGTGCTAATGGCAACATAGACTGACTGTGTGCCTAAAAATGGAACTGTGAGCATGGCTCTCAGAGGAGCAAACAGCTCCACAGTGCTGGACTGGGCGGGGCAAGCAGGCAGTACTGTATTTCCCCTAGCAATGGCACCACTTAAGTTCATAAGAAGGGCTTAGCATTTTAAGAAGCACTTCTGGTCAGAAAATAATTATAGGTACACAATAGGACAGATTCAGACATAAAAGACCTCTAAATGAGTCACAGTGTTGGATAAATGTACATAGGCTTGGGGGAGAAGAGGAAAAGAGTATAGAGAGTTATAAAAAGAAGTAAATAGTTTTTTAAAAAATAAAACAAAGTTTTTAAAGAGACAGAGTACAGTAATGGATTAAAGGAATAAAGATAATAAAATAAATATTAAAAAGAAATAGAGTAAAAATAAACAAGCCACGTAAAGATGTAATGTAATATACACAGAGAGTCTGGATTATGCATATTATCGTGTCTTCTTTGAATTTTTTGACAGTAAAGGAGCTAAGTACAGAGAGACATTTCATTGTATAGGCTGCTAAGCTAAACCAGCATGTATATTATAAAGGTATCTTGACTTCAGAATTTGGGTCTAAGGATATGTTGCTTTGAAAAGGAAGTTCTTCTTTTGTTTCCACAGAGGATGAGAACCTAAGGATTGCTTCCAGATTAATATGATTTAATGGACCAAGACCCCTGAAAGGTTGCATATGGATCTTGTTTATTGATACAAATTTAAGGTCAAGGGGCTGGAGAGATGGCTCAGAGGTTAAGAGCATTGCCTGCTCTTCCAAAGGTCCTGAGTTCAATTCCCAGCAACCACATGGTGGCTTACAACCATCTGTAATGGGGTAATGGCCTGTGGGCATACACACAGACAGAATATTGTATACATAATAAATAAATAAATATTTAAAAAAACCAATTTAAGGTCAATTCTATTATATGTATATTTCTGCTCTTGATTAAGGTATTGTGTTTATCCAGCTCATTTAAAATGTAATGTATAATTAAGAAATACAGGTTAATAGATAATCATCTAAAAAATAGATAATCATCTATAATAGTCAAGTTTGTAGTCATGTTAGTTAGATTTTCTAGATGGACAGATACGTATTTCAGATTGATAGGCATTCTTCAAAGCTTTCAAAGACTACAGAATATGGCATTTAGAATATTTTAAGAGGTTAAGACTTTTCATGACGGTGAGACACATCTGCTCCTGGCAGCACCAGTTACTTAAAGAGGATGATGGGCATCGAAGAGACTCCTTATGGAGTAGGTTAGCTATTTGGGCAAGAAACTGCTCTTGTCTGGACTGCTTGTTGAACTGGACATTCAGGACCCACAGTGAAACGACTGCTAGCCATTCTGCAGGACACAGAAAAATGTGACTGACAAACTGCCAATATAGGTGGAACTATCTTTGAAATTTCCTACTTCATGGAAAAGTCTACTGGATACTATGGGCCTATAGGCTGAAGATGGATGCCTAATGATACAGTGTTGAAATAGGAGCGGCGGGGCTGCGTCCCCAGCACCCCAGCCGCCTGCTAGCTTAAGCCCCAAAATAACAACACACAAATCGTATTCATTTAAACACGGCTTGGCCCATTTCTATCTATCCTCTTCTCGGCTAACTCTCGCACCTGGACTAGCCCATTTCTAGTAATGTGTGTAAGCACCCCAAGGTGCGCTTACCAGGAAGATTCTAGCCTCCGTCCATCCTGGGTCGGAGCTGCCTGGGAGAGCGGAGCCTGGTGTCTCTGCTCCAGAGAGCAGAGCTGTCGGGGCTACCCGGGAGAGCTGAGCATGGCGTCTCTGTCTGAGGCGTCTGGCTCTGAGAGGAGCTGCATTACTTCTGACCTCACTTCCTCTTCTTCCCAGCATTCTCTTCTGTTTACTCCACCCACCTATGTTCTAACCAATAAAATGGGCCAAGCCAGTTTCTTTATTAGCCAATGACCTTCCTCCATCAGTACAGAAGAACTTTGGGTGACTCTCCAGGCAGCGAGATGTCTCTATTATTTCTAGAGTTATAGGAGTTGCTTACAATGCACTTCCTGTTTAGTTAGGTAATATTATATCCTTCTGGAGTCTTTGATAGAGTTGAAGAATTTATAGTTATAGTTTTCCTTAGTTATAATAAAACATAAAGTTGATATAAATATTATAACTATAATTCTTGCTTGATAACTGTTTTGTTATATGTAATTTTTCTATGTTAAAGTTAAAAACCTTCCTTTTTTATTTAAACAGAAAAGGGGAGGTGATGTGGGATTCCCCTCTGTATGCTGTGATTACCATTGGTGAATAAAGAAACTGCCTTGACCTGTTGATAGGGCAGAATTTAGGTAGGCAGGGAAAACTAAACTGAATGCTGGGAGAAAGAAGGAAGAGTTAGAGAGAAGCTATGGAGCCTCTGCCAGAGACAGACATGCTGAAACTTTGCTGGTAGGCCACAACCTCATGGTGATGCACAGATTAATGGAGATGGGTTAAACTAAGATGTAAGAGTTAGCAAATAATCATTTTCTATACCAAAAAATAACTATATGATGTTTCTGAAAATTGTAAATTTACTTCTTGGTATTGAAAAGCAGGATGTAGTAAATTACATGAAATAACAATATAATTCTTGTGGGCAAAAACTGGCAACTATGAAAGGAGAGAAATAAACTTATGTTTTTAAGAAAAAAAAAGAGTTAGCAAATAAGAAGCTAGAGCTAATGAGCCAAGCAGTGATTTAATTAATACGGTTTCTGTGTGATTATTTTGGTTCTGGACAGGCGGGATGAACAGCCCTCCTCCAACAAAGCAGTGTCCTTCTAGCCCCTTTGCTTTAGTTTCTGCCTCCAGGTTCCTACTTAGAGTTCTTGCCCTGACTTCCTTGGATGAGGGATTGTGATTGGGGGTTGTGATGAAACCCTTCCTTCCTCAGGTTGCTTTTATGATCTTATCACAGCAATAGAACCCTAAAACAGACATCAACAACAAAAACAGAAAATCCAGTTGGTAGACTGGTTGCCTAGCATGCAGGAAACTCTTCAGCACTATGTAAAATGGGCATTGGCAGAGGCAGGAAGACCAACACTTCAGGGTCAGCCTTTGTTATGCCTCAGGGCCAACCTGAGATAGAGCAGACCCTGTCTCAAAGAAATGGGGTTGTTTACATATTTTTGGGTTTTTCACTGTTTCTTCCACCACCCTCCCTTCCGTTACAAAGTTGCAGTACTGTAATGCCTGCAGTCCCTTTCTTCCCACTTAGATGCTCTAGATCTTCCATCAGCACAGGAGGAGAACCCCCACTGTTATCACAGTAAGCTAGTTCTCACTACAGGGATGCTGCTGTTCTTTATTTATCTGGTCACCTCCAACTGGGAATCATTTCCAGTCTTTTGTTATTACAAACCGGGTTCCAGACAGGTAGTGCATGCCTTTAATTCCAGCTCCAACACTTGGGAGACAGAGGCAAGCAGATCTTTCTGAGTTCGAGGCCTTCGTGGTCTACAAAGCAAGTTCCAGGACAGCCAGGGCTGCTGTTACACAGAGAAACCCTGTCTCAAAAAAAAAAAAAAAAAAAATTATCAGCAAGCAGGTTCCAATTGCTGATGATGGAATTTATGCTCATGTGTAGGTTGGATTCTTGATGCGGAATGGCAGCTCTGGCCATTTGCATTCCCCAGAGCAATCAGTGAAAGGGCCAGCTTCCTCGTAGCTTTAGAAATGTGTGTCCTCCAGTTTGAATTCTTTTTCCTTTCTCTTTTAAAGACAGGGCCGCCACTATGTAGCCCAGGCTGATCTTCCAACTCTCAAATCCTGCCTCAATTTCATTATAGGTGTGCGCTACTCTGTGTATGTGTGTGTGTGTGTGTGTGTGTAAGAGAGAGAGAGAGAGAGAGAGAGAGAGAGAGAGAGAGAGAGAGAGAGAGAGAGAGAGAGAGAGAGAGAGNGAGAGGAACTTCTTTTGGGGTGATAGAGGAGAAACAGTGCTTAAAATATCGTGCAAAAAGTTAGGTGGTGGTGGCTCACGCCTTTAATGTGAGTCCTAGGGACCAAACTCAGGTTGGTGGCAGGTGCCTTTACCAACTGAGCCATCTTGCTGGTCCTATACCCACTTTATGTATATTGGTTCTGTTCATGGCTACTCCCTGACCCTGAGGAGAACCTCACATGGTTCCTAGACATGTGCTAGGTCGTGCCCCTCCATTTGCTAAACAGGCGAGTTTTCAGTTTTCTTTGGTCAAGGGTGATGGGTTCCTGTGAGCAACCAGCTTGACCATCTGTCCTAGAAGTATCCTACTCCATCAGGCAAGAACTCAACATGGCTGCAGTCTTGATGCTTTCCTGTCTAAAAGAGAAGCATTCCCTACAGTTCTTGAGGACAACGCAAGTCCTCACATCATAGAACACTGAACACAGTAACAGTCATTCTGGTGATAGGATTAGTTCGAGGCCAGCCTGGTCTATAGGACAGGCTCCAAAGCTACAGAGAAACCCTGTCTTGAAAAAAGAAGAAGAAGAAGAAGAAGAAGAAGAAGAAGAAGAAGAAGAAGAAGAAGAGGAAGAAGAAGAAGAAGAAGAAGAAGAAGAAGAAGAGGAAGAGGAAGAGGAAGAGGAAGAGGAAGAGGAAGAGGAAGAGGAAGAGGAAGAGGAAGAGGAAGAGGAAGAGGAAGAGGAAGAGGAAGAAGAGGAAAACAGAAAACAGAAAGAAATAGTCCTTTTTTCCATTAGTTTGAATTTACTTAGCTCCCTCCCCCAAACTATTAGTAATAACACACACAGACACAACTTGGCTTGTTTGGTATTTAAGAACTATTTTGAAATTGGGCAATGGTAGCCCACACTTTAATCCCAGCATTTGGTAGGCAGAGGCAGGTGGATCTCTGAATTCGAGGCCAGTCTGGTCTACAGAGTGAGTTCCAGGGTAGCCAGAGTTAAACAGAGAAACCCTGTCTCAAAAAACAAACAAAACGAAATATTTTTTGTCATGCTGATCCTACTGAGGAGTTACCATGAACAAGGTTCCCTCCCCCACTCCCTGAACTGAAGACATTTATGGACAAGAAATGATTGCTGACATTAAATGGTGGCAGACATGTACGAGGAGTTCTGTGGGGCTTTGATCCCTTTATGAATCTTGTGATTGGAGAGTGTGTGGAGATGGCAGCCAGTGCGTGTGGTAGAACAACACCTGCACGGTGTTCATCCTAGCAAACGGCTTCGTCATCTTAGAAGGCTTGGGAAGAGTCTCGACACTGGCGTTCAGCAGAGGCGTCAACATGGCGTCCCGAAGGGCCTGTTGACTGTGGTGTAGAATTGGGCTGTGTACATATGAAACTTCTTTGCTAAATAAACTTTTGAGATTAAAAAATAAAAGGAAGATATTTCAACAGTTGCTGCTCTTGTGGACAGTAAAGGAAACGGGTGGAGGCTCACACCCATAATCCCAGCACTTGGAAGGTAGAAACCAGAAGGTCAGGAGTTCAAGGTCAACTTTAGCTTCACAACTGTGGGGCCAGCCCACTGAGGTGGGGAGCCATAACAGCGACTGTTCCCAGTTGCACCCCTCCACTTCTGCTGTCTCCTGATTTGATTAATCAGAGTTGTTTTCCTTCAGAGCCCTCCTGAGTCAGGTACCTCCTAAGCAGGTTTGAATTCTCTGTGTTCTTCCCTTTCCCTCATAAACGTGATGGGAGAATGTAGGGCTGTGGGCAAGAAAGGGGGACCACACTTTCCCTAGGCCTGACTGAACTTTAACTTGCCTACTAACTAAACAACACTGAGTTCTATACTTTGCTTAACCCTGGGAATGGGTCATCGGCCTTTGACCTCAGCCCTTCTCTCCTGACCAGCTCCCCCTCCCCCACCTGGCCTCTGGACCTCTGTCAGATTTAGAGGAAAGAAGCAGTTTTTAGAGTGACCGCCTCAGCCAGCACCATCTCCTGTCCTCCTCTGTAGAAGCGCGTTGGCCATGTATTCCAATGGGATAGGGAGTGCAGCCGCAGGAGACAGGTAAGGGATCTCGCTGAGTTTTCTGAAGGACTCACAAGGCTGACCTCTGACACTGAGAAGACCAGGCTGTCTCCCTGGTAGTTAATGACCTACTTGGAAGATGTCCTTTCACTTAAGCCCCATCTTAAGTTCTTAGCTCCCGACGCAAGGGAGACCTTCCCATGGGAAGAGATGGGCGACGCGGAGGACGCGGCCAGGGCAGCCGTCTAATTTGCTTGATGCTCCTCTCGGAAGCAACTGCCCCGGTCTTGGGGACCTCTGACTAATGCCAAAGCCCTGTTCCCTTTTCATAGAGAGACCCCCTCCTGGATACCACACCTTTCTTGATGTAAGTGTGAAGCAAGGAGAGCCTGGCCACTGTGGTTTCTATTACACTCCCGCTTCCACTCACGTTTCCAAACGCCCCAAAGTACAAAATGAGAAACACCAGACAATGGAGAGATAGGGACCGTAGCTCTCTCTCCCTTCCCTCACCCCTCCTCCGTCTTGTCACCCTACCTTCCTCCTTCCCCTTAATGGCTCCACTTCTCAAGCTGCAGAGTTGGTTTCAGACCACACAAAAGTCCACACACCCTTTGCCTGCCCTCAGCCTCCACAGCCCACCGAGTCTCCCACGGAGCAGACTTCCTCAGCAAGTCTTTTCTGCACTCTGTGCCTGACTTTTTCTCCCAGAAGGGGACTGGAAAGACTCAGTGCCCAGATACAGACTCCCTTCTCGTGGCTCAGGTACCCCAGAGCAACTGGGGGTAGCCTGGCCCACACTGTTTTAGCTACAGGTATATTCTGGGGAATTTATTCCTTGGTTTGCTTTACTGAGTGTCCAGATTCTCTTGCCAATCTCATTACTTCATTTTTTTTAATTGAGGTATTATGTAGTTCAGGCTGCTCTCAAATTCATGATCCTCCTACATCAGCCTCCTAAATTTTGAGATTAAGGATATATACCCTAACACACTTGGCTACTATTTCATTTTTTTTTAGAAAGATATCAAACTGGGCATTATACCTGCCTACCATCCTAGCATTTGGGGTCCGGAGGCAAGATAATCAGAAGTTCAAGGTCATCCTTAGCTGTACAGTGAGGATGAGGCAGCCTAGGCTCCTGAAACCCTCTTTGAATCCTAACACCTTCAATGAGAAATTATCTTTACTAAAGACCCTTGTTAGAAGCTATGGGGAAAAATTCAGGGTACAGAAAAGAATGAGGGCAGAACCAAGGCGAAGGCAGTAAAGGTCAGGGGGTACGGAAGTGGCCTTAACAGAATCTAGGGTCAGACTAAATGAGGAGAGGAAGGATTCAGGGTGACTTCCTGGTTCAGGATCCATGGCTGCAGGATGGAAGAGCAGATGTGTGGGTGGGAAACCAGCTCAGCAGGTCACATCTCACCATGGCAGCCCCAGGCCTTCCAGACGGGACTGTCTGGCCAACAGTCAGGCTGGGGCTATGGATCTGGGAACCTTCAGCAAGCAGACACTGAAGTGGCTGCATTCATTCTCTTATCCTCTTGGGCAAAGCCTCCCAGGCTATATGCCATCTGTGTCTGGAGGCTGGCTCCCTTTGCTCTCTGTCTCTCTAGAGGGCACATGTGTGTGTTCCACTCACCAAGGGAAAGTGCATTCTCCTTTTCAGAGCAAGAATACATACATATTTCTAGTATATAACTGTGTCCATGCAAGGAGCCTAGGACGGGTCTTCTGGACAGCGAAGCTTAGTTCAAATGCAAAGACCAGAACCTGTGCTTCTCGGGGATAGGACTGTGGTGGCCAGTGCGCATGGGTAGTCACAGTTCTGTCCCCCTGCAGGAAGGTACGTCTCCTCTCCCTGCTACTCATTGGTGCCTGGGGTTGTGTGATCTGTGATGGAAACTCCGTGGATGACATCTGCATAGCGAAGCCCCGGGACATCCCTGTGAATCCCATGTGCATTTACCGTTCTCCAAACAAGAAGGCCACTGACGAGGACGGCCAAGAGCAGAAGATCCCAGAGGCCACCAACCGCCGGGTCTGGGAACTGTCCAAGGCCAACTCTCGATTTGCCACCACCTTCTATCAGCACCTGGCAGACTCCAAGAATGACAATGACAACATTTTCTTGTCGCCCTTGAGCATCTCCACGGCTTTTGCTATGACCAAGCTGGGTGCCTGTAATGACACCCTCAAGCAGCTGATGGAGGTACAGTGTGAAGCTCTCTACCTCTGTCCTTGCTGGGGAACATCTCTCAAACTTCTTTATGTCTAATGATCGTGTAGGTGAACTCACTGTGGGTTATGACTCTCTTTGAATCATTGTTTCATGTCTTGGGATCTTCTTTCCTTCCTTTCTTTCTTTCTTTCTTTCTTTCTTTCTTTCTTTCTTTCTTTCTTTCTTTCTTTCCTGCATGTGTCTCTGTTAGTTCCCCTGGAACTGGAGTTACATACAGACAGTTGTGAGCTGCCATGTGAGCGCTGGGAATTGAACCCTGGGGCCTCTGGAAGAGCAGAAGCCAATGCTCTTAACCACTGAGCAATTTCTCCTGTTCAGGATTATTTTTCAAAATAACCCTTCAGTTTTTGAGAAAGGTTTTTACTATGTAGCCCAGGTTGACCCCATACTTACAATAAGTAGCTCTGACTGGCCTTGAACTTGTGATGATCACTTGGCCTCAGCCTTATGAATAACAGAATTACAAGTATTAGCTACCATGTGGCTATTTCTTTAATTAGTCAAGGAGTTACTACCTGAATGTCTTCTTTATAAATGTTTCCTAGTCTCTCGCATCTAAAAATTATTTTACTTATTATTATTTGAGTGCTGCGGCATGTGTGTGGAGGCCCAAGACAACTTTCAGGAGTCGGTTCTCTCCTTCCACTTTGTTGAGCGAGGGTCCCTCATTTTTGCCCTTCTGCAGAGTCCAGGCTAGCTTCCCTACAAACTTCCAGGTGATTCTTTGGTCTCTCCACCCCATATTATAAGAGCGCTGGGATTACAGATGCAAGCTACTCATGTGACTTTTTGTGGGTTCTAGGGATCAAATGCCGGCTGTCAGGGTTGACAAGAAGTGCTTGTACCTGTTCAGTCCTCTTGCCAGCCCATGCTCTGTACTATTTATAAATGAGAGAAGGCTGGTGTCACAACTTCTCTTGTTAGTCATTCTCTCTCTCTCATTCACTCATTTTTTGAAACAATGTCTCACACATGTTGTGATGTGGGATTTCCCACTGTATGCTGTGAATACCATTGGGAAATAAAGAAACTGTCTTGGCCTGTGATAGGGCAAATGAATAGAGCTAGGTGGGGAAAACTAAACTGAATGCTGGGAGAAGGAAGGTGGAGTGGAAAGAAGCCATATAGCCCTACTGGAGACAGATGCCGGAACTTTACCTGATAAACCACAGCCATGTGGCGATACACAGATTAATACAAATGGTTAAATTAATATGTAAAAGCTAACCAATAAGAAGTTAGAGCTAATAGGCCAAGCAGTGATTTAATTAATACACTTTCTATGTGGTTATTTTGGGAGTCTGAGCGGCTGGGAAATGAACAAGCAGCCTCCTTTCAACAATATTGTCCTTGAACTTGTGGTCCTCCTGCCTCTACTTTCCAAGTGCTGGGATTACAGGTGTGTACTACTATGCCCAGTTATGTGTATATTCATTTATTTTACCATTTATATGTGTGTATATATGTATATGTATACTCTGTGTGTATGTGTGTGTGTGTAGCAAGATGATAAGAAATACCATGAATGAAGTAGCCACTTGTATCACCCTAAACCATGGGTGGAAACATTAGATCCTTACTTTGCCCTTGACTTGAGTGCCCTGTTGGCTTTCTTCAGGTTGAATCTTATAGACAGAGACAGCTTGTTCATTTCCCAGGTCCCCAGACCCAAAAGAATTACACAGAAACTATATTAATTAAAACACTGCTTGATCTATTAACTTAGGCTTTTTATTAACTAACTCTTACATCTTGAATTAAACCATTTTTATTATTTTAAGTATTGCCACCAGGCTCATGGTTCTGTCTCCTTCAGCTGCTACATGGCATCTCTTTGACTCCACCTTCTTTTTTTTTTTTTAATCTCTGCTCAGAATTCCCATCTTGCTCTATTCTGTGCTGCAATAGGCCCAAAGCAGCTCTTTATTAATCATTGGTAATAAAGCATATTCCAAGCCACTGAATTCTGGAAGTTAGGAAGGTTTACCTCCATCTATGCCAGTGGCCGGTTTCCACTAAACTTCATTTGTTCAGCTCAGGGCTGAGGGGATGCACACCTGCTCTCCACAGAAGAGGGCTCAGCTTTCAGAGGCGCCACGCTGCTTCTTCCGTGTCACCAGCACAGTGGACAACAGACTGTCCTTTCCCTGCAGTCTGTCCCTGGCGCTCTTGTGAAGGAGGCCGGGCAGCACATTAGAAACTCCTGTCACAATGCCGCTCCCTATCAGTAAGTTCTCACACACTGGCCTCAGTCTCAAGCAGCTCCTGTCCCTGTCCTCAAATGTGAACTTAAATGTGATCCTTTCTATGAAAAGAAACAAGAGCTGAAGACGTGGCTGGGGGTAGAGCACTTGACTAGTAATGCACAGAGTTCTTGGCTTAATTTCTGCCAACGCAAAATAAAGACAGGCAGAAAAACCCACCAGAGATATAACATCACTTGTAATCAAACATGTCCCGAGTCTCTTCTACAGAACTTCCCAACGCACACGTGTGATGTCAGATATAGAAAAACGGTGTGACTCTCTCTCCAAGAGAAACCCACAGAGCTTTTAGCCAAGTGTGATTCAAAAGGGGCCTGGGGAGAGGATAAAGAGCTTGCCTTGCAGGCACAAGTCCTGAGTTTGAGCTCCAGACGCACAGGCTTGTAATTCCAGAGCTGGGGCGGAGAGACGGGCGGATCCCAGAGCTGGGCCAGTAGAGAAAGGCGGATCCCTTGCGGCAGCTCCAGGCCAATGAGAGACTGTCTCACATAAGGGAAAGATGGGTCTGGAAAGAGAGTTCGGAGGTGAAAGGAGCTTCCTTCTCTTCCAGAGGACTCAAGTTAGATCCCCAGCTTCCACATCCGGCAGTTCATAACCTCGTGTAGTCCCAGCAGCAGAAGATCCAGAGCCTTCTTGGGCTCTTTAGGCACGCCCACACACGAGGCTTTCACTCACCACCCTCCAAATAAACATTGTTTTAAGGAGGAGAGAAAGGTGTGTGGTTCCTGAGTAACAAGACTCGAGGTTGTCCTCTGAGCTCTACCTGCATGTGTGCACACACCCACGTGCACACGGCACACACACAAGCACAGAGTACATATTAGAACAAAATCAGGAAAACCTGAATTGCAGAATAAATAAAACCGAAAAGCCTTTTCCTGTCGCGGCCACCCTCGTCCCGCAAGGAATGACGCGACCACGGGAGCTCTTCTCACTGCAGTTTATTCCAGGACTTTTTACAATTCTCTCTCTCTCCTTCCTCTCTCTCTTTGCAAACCTCTCCCAGCCCTTAAGTAGGCATGGGCTGCCAACCCCGAACTGCCAGGTGGGCACTGCCCATAGGTTCACGCATATGCAGGCAGCTGATAATCATTGCGTGATCATAGCATAGGTCAGGCCTTAGCCATCTCAGGAGTTGATTATACATCTCCATCAGGTGTGATACCACGCAGCTGGCTACATTTTCCCATGGAGGACAGAGCATAGAGGGGGGAGGGGCCAGCCTCCCCATTGTGTGCTGGTGGTGAAGACGGTGGTTTGGGTCTGTGGCAGCTGCTATGGCTCTGACTGGTATGAGGGACTTTTAAGTCCTTTTAACCCCATGACTCTGATTCTGGGTTTATTTATTTCCTTGCTGACACAATCTTTGCCTTTCTCAGCCCTTCCACAGCCAGCATGGCAGAGCCCTGAAGAGGTGCTGACCCAAGCAGATGCTGTGGAAATGCTTGTTTACAGTGAGATCCACTATCTTGGTTCCTCGATCTGTCGAGAATTACCAAGATGCTTTCCCCCCTTGGGGTGGGAAAGTACCCTGCGTTGGTCTGCAGCCCCTTAAGGAGCAGGTGGCAGTCCTGTCTTTTGGTCTTTCCCCATTACGTTCCCCGCCTTTTACTCTTCTTTTTCTTGCATAGTCGTTTTCAAAACATGAGCTGCTCGTGCTGTACCAGGCACTGTACTGGAGGGAACTTAGCCGCTGAGACGGCTGTTGGTCCAGCACTGTACCTGGTACCCGTGGTAACTGGGCTGCCCAATCACACCGACTGTTTTCTTTTGTCGTCTATAGGTTTTTAAGTTTGATACCATCTCGGAGAAAACATCCGATCAGATTCACTTCTTCTTTGCCAAACTGAACTGCCGACTCTATCGAAAAGCCAACAAGTCCTCCAACTTGGTAGCAGCGAACCGCCTTTTTGGAGACAAATCCCTTACCTTCAATGAGACCTATCAGGACATTAGTGAGATCGTCTATGGAGCCAAGCTCCAGCCCCTGGACTTCAAGGTGAGTCCTTGCCACTCACACTGAGAAGGGGGAGAAACAGGATCCCAATGAATACTGCTGTACTTGCCAATGGCTGGGGGAGGCTGAGGACAAATCAAAACCCTTGGCACAGTAACCCTTACTCCAGACTTCAGAGAGCAACGGTACTCACGCCTTCTGTTATGGGGGTTCTCTAAAGACGTTGTGTAAGAAATTACTTTTTTATTTAATCTTACCAAGCTCAAATATGTCATGGTAAAATAAAACTGGTACATGCCCCCTTGGAGCTCATGAAGCACCCAAGCTTATAAAGTATAATACAACAAAAAAATACCTTGACTTCTGTCTTAGTTACTGTTCTATTTTTGTGAAGAGATACCATGACCAAAGTGACTCTTAAAAATGAAAGCATTTAGCTGAGGGCTTGCTTAGGGCTTCAGAGGGCGTGGTCCATTTTCATCATGGTGGAAAGCGTGGCTGCAGACTGGCAGCCACAGGCCTGATCACAAGCAGGGAGAGAGACTGAGGCTGGCATGGGCTTTTGAAACCTCAAAGCTGATTCCCAGTTACATATTTCCTCCAGGAAGGACACACCTAATCCTTTCCAAAAATCCTTCATCAGCTGGGGGCTAAGTATGCAAACACAGGAAGCGATGGGGCCAGTCCCATTCCAACCACCAAGCTTCATTCCATCAGCATTTTATTTCACTCTGTAGCCCAGGCTGGCTTTGAACTCACAGAGATCCGCCTGCCTGTGGCCTGCCAAGTGCTGGGATTAAAGGTGAACACCACCACCACATTTTCTAAACTTATTTTACTACACAGGACTACCCCTCCTTTCCTCTTAACCACATCATTACTCATTTCTTCCCATAGACCATGTTTGGAGAAGATGCTCCCGTGAGTTTAGGTTTTCCAGCATCAGAGTAGATAACACCGGGCCTTCTGCTCTTCAGACTACATTCTGCGTCCTTCTTTCCTGATCCTTGGTCTCCTCTTTCTTTCTCTTCTTCTAACATTATTAGTGGGCTGGTTCCTGGTTTGACCGCCGGCATGACAAAAGATTAGCCATAGGAAATCACAGGTGACGGTGTATGGGATGTGTGAGGCTTCATAAGCGGGCTAAAGCGGTGGCCTCTCAACCAGACACCGGACGAGAGCAGAGAAATGAAGAACAAAATGCATTGTGCAGGGGGCACCTGAAATTCAAGCGTAATTGAGTTGCACAGGTCACAGTGTTACTTCTTTTTTTTTTTTTAATTTATTTTTTTTTCCATTCAAAAATTTACACTTCCTTCCCTCTTCCCATTCCCCTCCCGCTTCCCCACTCATCCTCCTGGTGTTTTTTTAGGAAAATGCAGAGCAATCCCGAGTGAGCATCAACGACTGGGTAGCTAATAAGACTGAAGGCCGCATCAAAGACGTCATCCCCCCGGGAGCCATCAACGAGCTCACAGCCCTGGTGCTGGTTAACACCATTTACTTCAAGGTACTCCAGTTGGTCCTAGAGAGACCCCAGGGACTTCCCCTCACTATGAAGCTCACCCCCTTCCACATCTTGGGGCATGTGTAGTCAGATCCCTCCTGAGAAATGGTCCATGCATGAGCTAGGCAACCACATAAATTTTTGAAGAGCCCAGCAGTCCAGGGGCTTAGTCATGTCTCCAGGTTGGGGCAGAACAGGTGAACTACAGCCCACCATCCTTCAAGCTTTTGCACTTGTGTGACAATTTCTGCCATGCAATTAATGTTTTTTTTTTTTTGTCTTCTTTCTTTTTTTTTTTTTTTTAAGATTATGCATCTCTGACTGTCCTGGAAGTTGCTAAGTAGACCAGGCTGGCCTCCAGAGACCCACATGCCTTTGCTTCTTGAGTGCTGGAATTAAAGGCGTGTGCTATCAAACTATGCTCAGTTAATGTATTTATAATCTGAAACAAAATGATTTTACTGATGGATTTCTCCACTGCCTACAGCAATTTCTATTGTATACAGCTCCTTGGGGTTCAGAAGCTCTGAGTACCGGGCTCACTGCAGACTAAGAAGGGGCCTGTGATGTGGCCATGTATATGAATTGTTTTCCTCAGAGTCCAGGGGTCTAACGACCACTCCAGTTTTACCACATTTGAGAAGGAGAGGGAGAGGATAGTGGAAAAGACACCATGGACACTCTGGAGGACCATCCCTGCAGAGCAGCTGGAATTGTGACGTATTTTTGTCCTTCGACACGCACTGTTGGTGCTTCTCCTTCCTCCCTGCGGCCCAGGGACTTGGCCAGTCACTGCCAGTATCAATCACTCTGCCACTTGGAGATCCCCTCTCCTCCAGAACAATAGTCTGCATTTCCACAGCATGTTGTCGCCCTACAGTTTATGGGACAATTTGCTGTTTATTAGAACAATAGACTGCATTCCCACAGCATGTTACCCTACAGTTTATGGGACAATTTGCTGTTTATTAGTACTCTTGATCTTCCTGCCACTGCAAGTGAGACCTTGGGCCATTTATGCGGTATGATTTTTTGTTGAAATCTTGACTTCTTGTTTGTAAGTATGTGGGGTTTTGTTTTTGTTTTTTTTTAATAATTTTTTTAAATATTTATTTATTTATTATGTACACAATGTTCTGTCTGTGTGTATTCCTGCAGGCCAGAAGAGGGCACCAGACCTCATTACAGATGGTTGTGAGCCACCATGTGGTTGCTGGGAATTGAACTCAGGACCTTTGGAAGAGCAGGCAATGCTCTTAACCGCTGAGCCATCTCTCCAGCCCCCTGTTTTTGTTTTTTGAGACTGGATTTCTCTGTGTAACAGCCCTAGCTGTCCTGGAACTCATTTTGTAGACCAGGCTGGCTTCAAACTCAGATGCACCTGTTTTTGCCTCCTGAGCGCTAGGATTAAAGGCGTGTGCCACCACCACCCAGCCCAAGTATACAAATTCTTGTGAGTTACTGGGGAGATATTGGGGACTTTCCTATGGCCTGATTTCTGCATCTACAAAATGGTAACGAGACTCCACCTACTTTACAGAATTATCAAAGGGACAGAGTAGGTGAGCACGTGAAATGCTTAGTGAGGTATTTGTACACCCTTAGAGCACACAGTTCACATTCTAAAGCCCTTGGCTCTTTCTAATGCCTAACTTGCTGGTGAGAAGCCACCACTCAAAGTTAAATGACTTTATAGCAAGGGCAAAGAGTCAGACAATGAGAAAGAATGGTGCCGGAAGTCAGGCAGGATTTCCAGACAGATTCCTGGGCTTGCTGAGTCTGCCCTCTAATTCATCAGGGATAGAGCACCGAGCTCTGGAGGCTGTCAGCAGAAACACAAGGCAGAATGTACTTGCAAACAGGGTTGTAGGCTAGTCTTGGATTTAGACTTTTCTGATTAAAAAAAAAAAATACTAGGTTGGCAAGATGGCTCAGCTGATAAAGGTGCTTGTCACCACGCGAGGCAGCCTGAGTTCCAGCATGGAACCCACATGGTGGGAAGAGAGAACGAGTCCCTGCATGGTGATAAGTTGCCCTTTGATGTCCACACACGCACAGGGGCAAGCCCCTCCTCTCACACGTAAAAGTAATAATACTAGGGCTGGAGAGATGGCTCAGTGGTTAAGAGCACTGACTGCTCTTCCAGAGGTCCTGAGTTCAATTCCCAGCAACCACATGGTGGCTTACAACCATCTATGATGAGACCCGGCGCCCCCTTCTGGCCTGCGGGCACACATGGAAGGAACGCTGTACACATAATAAATAAATAAATAAATAAATAAATAAATAAATAAATAAATAAATATTTTTTTTAAAAAAGTAATAATACTAATATTGCTGGAAATCTGAAAAACATAGAAATACACAGAAGTAACCGTGCCATTCACACATAACTCTTAGCCTTTTAAGAGACATTTAGCTTTCTTTTTTTAAAAATATTTATTTATTTATTATGTATACAATATTCTGTCTGTTTGTATGCCTGCACGCCAGAAGAGGGCACCAGACCCCATTACAGATGGTTGTGAGCCACTATGTGGTTGCTGGGAATTGAACTCAGGACCTTTGGAAGAATAGGCAATGCTCTTAACCACTGAGCCATCTCTTCAGCCCTGACATTGAGCTTTTCTAACAGCTGCATTTATCTGCTGATGCAATCAGACAATGATTATGATTATGTCCCATATCAGGATGTATTCAGCTAGGATATTTTTGATCTTGCTTTATGATTCTCCAATCTGACGTCTTTCAGGGCCTGTGGAAGTCAAAGTTTAGCCCTGAGAACACAAGGAGGGAGATGTTCTACAAGGCTGATGAGCAGACATGCCCAGTGTCTATGATGTACCAGGAAGGCAAATTCAAATACCGGCGTGTAGCGGAAGGCACCCAGGTGCTGGAGCTGCCCTTCAAGGGCGATGATATCACCATGGTGCTCATCCTGCCCAAGCCTGAGAAGAGCCTGGCCAAGGTGGAGCGGGAACTCAGCCCAGAGCTGCTCCAGGAGTGGCTAGACGAGCTGACGGAGACCATGCTTGTGGTCCATATGCCCCGCTTCCGCACTGAGGATAGCTTCAGTCTAAAGGAGCAGCTGCAAGACATGGGCCTTGTGGATCTGTTCAACCCTGAGAAGTCCCAACTCCCAGGTTGGTAAAGGAGAAAACTGCCTCCTCTCTACTTCGAGGTGAAGGCTTGACCACATGTGGGAGAGAGAGTCAAGGGAAGCACAGAAAAGAGTGTCAAGTCAGGATACCTGGATTCTGATCTGGGCTCTGTGATAAGCTGTGGCAATCCCTTGCTCTTCCCAGCCCCACTGTGAAAGGGGGTGTTTCCAGGAGTCTAGCCAGTACTGTCATCCTATGATTTTATATCTAATAGAGGAGAGGACACCATTGGAATTCAAAGAGACAGACATTAAAAGTGAGGCATGCTGAGACATGCCTATAATTCCAGCACTTGGGAGGTAGGGCAGAAAGCTAGCCTGGGCTATTTAAGAAGCCCTTGTCTCAAAAGCAAAATAAAAAAGAAGCTAGAGAGATGGCTTAGCAGTTAAGAGCATGGATCATTATTGCAGAAGACCCAGGATCAGTTTCCAGAATCCAAGGCAGACATCTCACAAACTTCCTGTTACTCCAGCTCCAGGAGATCTGATTTCATAGGTGCCTACACACACACACACACACACACACACACACACAAGAAAATAAATCTTGAATAAAATAAAAACGAGATGACAGTAAATTAAAGCTAAAAAATGGATCTTAAAATACTTTTTTTTTTTTTTTTTTTGGTTGAGACAGGGTCTTAGGCAGCCCAGGTTGGTCTGGAAACCACTGTGCAGCTAGGACTGACTTTCAACTGACTGTGCTGTTTCCACCCTGAGTGCTGGGATTATAGGTGTGTGCCACCATGTCTGGCAATATCTTTTGCTTATCTATACACTTATCTGTGAATGAGGATGCACAAGTGCCATGGTGTGTGTGTGTACAACTTTCAGGTGTTTAAAGACATGTGTATCCCAGGGATTAAATTCAGGTTGTCAGGGTTGGGGGCAAAGTGCCCTTACCCAATGAACAATCTCATTGACCCCCGATATCTCTGTCAAAAAGAAGCCCAGAAGTGGGCATGGTGGCACAAAACTATAATCTCAACACTCAAGGCTGAGGCAGGATGACAGTTTAAAGCCAGCCGGGGCTACCCAAAGAGACTCTATCTTAAAAAGGTATCAACCAGGTAATTGGATTTTATCTTTACTGAGTTACCTTTAAAATAGCTGTGAAAGCCAAACCTCTCAAAAATGTTACCAGTCTGGGAAAACATTTTTATTTGATATAGTCAGGTTTTTCTTTAAGAACAGAGTCCCACCCTTCCACCTTCCCCAAGAAGCTGACATGAGATTAAATTCACAAGATCCAGGTCAAAGAAGTCCAACTACCTCCCTGTTTTTAAGAGGTATCCAGTGAGGGGGTGGAGGTTATTACTAGGGGAGTTCAGCATTCTACTTCTCAAACCGCCCAGAAGAATGTCTTCATTCAGACTGATCTCCTGTGTGGCCTGGAGTCAAATCACACACCCGCTTTCCTGATCTTCCTTTCTAGGGATTGTTGCAGACGGCAGGAATGACCTCTATGTCTCTGATGCATTCCACAAAGCGTTTCTTGAGGTGAGTTCATCTCCCTCCACCTTCTGCCTTTTCTGCATTGCTATCCGTCTGCACAAGTGTCTGGAGTTTCCTGCTGCGCTCTTGGGCAGACACAGCAGGTCTGTTAGCAGCAGGACAGAACGGGGAAGAGGCAAGTTTGCAACATTCCTTTAATCATGCACTCGGAGAAGCTTGAAGCCTTCTCCGTGAGGTCTGCCTGTGTATGGCATTCAAGTTCCAGCTGTTTGACCGCCTCTCCTGCCAGAGAAGCATAGTTAGAGGGAAGCCCAAGGAAAAGGAGCCAGCACAGGTCACTGAGAGGGAATTCTGGGATGTTTCAGGAATATGGAAAGCACGGGGTAAAAGACTAAAACCCAATCTGGACAGAATGGGGAGGGGCGTGTGTTTAAGTGAAGCGGGTGAAGAGCAATTGAGCATAAGAAAGGGGTAACTAATGAGTGTGGCTCGCCTTAGTGTTCCCAGGTGTGTTCTAGGAGACTCTTGTGAGAGACAACATTCCAGGAAACCTAGTTAGGCTGGCACATGTTGATCCTGAGAGATTCACTACACACAATAGTGCGCTGAAATCTGAGAAGTCTCAGGGAGGAAAATCATGGAGTATTGCTCAGCCTCTCTTCCCTGAACCGAGGTGAGCACAGGATGTGTTAGGGTGAGTCGTGCCAGCTTGTAGTTCTGATTCTCAGATACCGAAGTGTGGCTCCTTAGCATCTTTACCCTTGGAGACTGATGGGCGTGGGAGGAGCCTAAGAATCTGTTTCTTTACACAGATCTCAGGGGGTTTTCACAGACGTTCAGGTTGGACACCGAGTGGTGGAGGCTGTTCATCCTGGGAGCAAAGACTGAGCAGAAGGAAACGGGCCAACATTAGACAAAGTGTACAGGGCTTGAGTTTGCAAGGCTGCAATCAGAGAGAAAGGTTCAGAGCAAGTGCCAGAGAACTAATCGTAGGAGCCAAGCTCAGTGGGACCTGAGGGAAGTGGGAGCCGGCTGTATCTTATCTTCACACTACTTGGAAATTTAGTCCTAGCATGAACATGGAATAGATGTGGACCAGCCAAAGGGAAGAGAAAGAAACATTAACCAGCCCCACAAAGCACAGAGATCACACGTACTTAATGGTCCAGGAGAGGAGGCAAAGGCAGGAGGATTGCCACAAGTTCCAGGCCAGCCTGGTCTATAAAGAAAGCTGAAAGCCAGCAAGGGGTATATAAGACTGTTTAAAAGAAACCAGAGGGAACTGGGGAGATGGCTCAGAGGTTAAGAGCACTGACTGCTCTTCCAGAGGTCCTGAGTTCAATTCCCAGCAACCACATGGTGGCTCACAGCCATCTATAATGAGACCTGGCGCCCCCTTCTGGCTTGCAGGCACACGTGGAAGGAATGCTGTACACATAATATAATAAATAAATAAATAAATATTAAAAAAAAAAAAAAGAAACCAGAGTAGGTGGCTAATACAGGAGGATCCTGAATGACAGGCTAGCCTCAGCTACTAGAAAGCACAGCAAGATCCTATCCCAGAGAAGACAGTAACACAAAATGTTATCAATGGTCAGATTTTTCAGAAGGCAGCCTGCCCTTCGGATGTGTCATTCAAACACATGCTTAGGTTATTACTCCAAGAAAAACATCTCATCCAACTGGAGGACTGTCTTTTCATAAGGCACAGCTTCTGTGTAGCTGTTTGGGGGTAGTTATACCTAGGATTTTTTTATACTTTAAGAGTGAATCTATTTCAGTTATAGATGTCTGATCTTGCTCCTGAATTTCTATTAGCAGCTGGTTCAAAACAAGGCCCTATGATAGCGTTCTACCATGCTACCAGACTGTGACTTCTAGTTCAGGAATCACACTTGTACAACTCTCGCAAGACTTTGGGTGAGCCCAGGGCATTACATCCACTGGATGTAAGAATGAGGCTTCTGGAGGGAATCATTTGTGTCCAAGCATATTAGGGCTGAAGAGATGGCTCAGCGGTTACAGCCTTAACTTCCAGAGGTCCTGAGTTCAATTCGCGGCAGCCACATGGTGGCTCACAGCCCTCTGTAGTGAGACCTGGTGCCCTCTTGAGGAAGAGACCTGGTCAATCAACCTCATCAGTTTAAGACCATGAACCCCAATATGGAGAAGTTCAACGGAACCGCCCCGTATGGGCTGCAGCATTGCCAGGGCATACATTTCATTCACACTAGCTACTGGAAAACATCAGTATGAGGAGCTGCAGGGTCTCTGTGTGTGGACTAGCAGGGTAGCTAATGCTTGTTTCCTGTGTGACCTGCAGGTGAATGAGGAAGGCAGCGAAGCAGCAGCGAGCACTGCCGTCGTGATTGCTGGCCGTTCACTGAACCCAAGCAGGGTGACCTTCAAGGCCAACAGGCCCTTCCTGGTCCTCATCAGGGAAGTTGCTCTGAACACTATTCTGTTCATGGGGAGAGTGGCTAACCCTTGTGTGAACGAAAACAGTCTTTGACCTTTTCCTTTTGCTGTTTGTGACCAGAAGTAAAAATAAATATGGCTGCCACCTCACAAGAATGGGCTCTTCCACTCGAAACGAAGACAAGAGAGGAAGCGCAGATTAAGATGCTGTTGGGGAATCTAGGAAAGTGACATTTCCAGTTTTTCTCTACCCAGTAACAATGTCTGGGTAAATAAAGGGGAAGAGGCCAGCCATGGCGGCACACACCTGTATCCTAGCACTCTGGAAGACAGAAGCAGAAGGATCAACAGTTGAGGCTGGACTGCATAGGGAGAGACCCTGTCTCAAGATGACCCCCTTCCCCCAAAAGTAGAACAGAAAACCTTAAGAATAAAAGACGTAAATATGTTATTATTTCATCTTGGAGGAGAGCAGGCTTCTTGAAAGGGTAAAGGGCCTTAAATTCTCAGTCTTCCTACCATACTACAAAATTCCAAGAGTATAAACAAATTAATCTCTATATACAGAAAAGACAGAGATTCAAATTTGAGTATTAAACCTTTTATTTCTCAAACCACTCACATGCATAATGTTCTTATACAGTGTCAAAATAAAGAGGAAATGCATTTTTTATACAAACAGAATTTCAAGTATACATTAATAGACTTTTCAGATTACTAGCCAAGTTGCTAAGGTTTCATTCACATTGTTCTTAAAGCTGTCCAATGAGAAAGCTTTTGCTAACTGCTTTAAATATGCTTACATAAACCCACATCTTAACTCTTCTTTAATTTCCCTCCCCTGGCCCTCCTGCCCTCCCCCTCCCAGACACAACAGGGCTCTAGGAGACATGCTAGCCCTCCAAGAACTATTGGCTTGTCACCAGGGGAAAGACAGAATCTACAGGAGGAGAACCAGAGGACACCTGCTAAATTAAGGGGAAATGAACCCGGTACTTAGACATGACGTAATTCTGAATAATATTTTAGTGCTATTGTATTTTCATTTGATTTTTAATCAAAAAAAGAAGAAAAGAAAGCTTACCACAAAATAACACAGACTTTTCTTTTTATACTTTGGTAGCTAAAAAAATAATTCAATAAAAATAAAATTTCCCTCAGGAAAAATTCCAAAATCAGGGTAAGTATTTTGGACTCTTTTATTTAGTGGTTCCTTCCCCCTTTGGCAGGAGCGCTCGGTGGCAGTTCGCAAACATGGTACTTTGTGTTCACTTTAAGATACTGTGACTGGGGCAGCAGTTGCCTAGCACGAGTAAGGCCCTGGCTCAATCCCCAGCACTAGGGGGCAGAGGCAAAGACATTTGGTTAAATCTTACAGGGTCTGGCAAAGAGTTTCCTTCTTCAGCTCTCCTCCTGAGTTCTGGCTTAAGGGCCAGGAACAGCCACACTCCTTAGGAATTAAAGTGCATACCTTTTGTGTTTTTTTTTTTTAATATATATATATATATTTCTCAGTAAAGGGGTGGAAGGGCTTACACTGAAGTGATGGTTAAAGGAGGCTGGGGAGAGAAACCCTACTCCTATATAGATCCTTATAACCAAGGTCACAACAACAACAAAACACAAAGTCTTAGGAGACAAGATGCACACAGCCTGCCTGGCGTTCTCAGAGGTGTGGGAGCGCTTCCCGGGCACCCTTTTCTGAGGCATCTTTACTATGAACGGAGGAATTGTTGTAGATGAAAGACAAATCTCAAACGTTAAGACTCTTCATAGGAAGAAAACTGACTGGTAAGTTCTTATAGTTAAAAACATACCCCATTCCCGTCCAGGACTAATGTCTTAGAAAGTGATTGTCTGTTTCAGCATGCATTCAGTATCCTTGACGAGCAGCCGCGGAAACTGTCTAGGTGAGTCTGCCGCTAGAACCGCTACTGTGTCAGCTTCAGAAACAGGAAGAGACCGCAGTTGTTCTTGCTGTCACTCAGTAGCAGCTGAAGTGAAATCTTTCTGTGATTTCTTAAGGTGACACCTATAGCCCAAATCTACTTTTCTGTTTTCTTGTAAATGTTTTACTGTTTCTTGGGAAGAAAACCCCCAGAGTTCTCAAAAGAAGTTAATGCTACATTATAAGCTGCATGAAGAAGTAACGGCTCAGGAAGAGGGATCTTGTCCTGGATTCTGGCCTCTGAGTCCAGTGTGACCTACTTTTCACAGTGACCAGTGGGAAGGCACAGTGCCAGGGACAGGTAGCTGGGAGGCAGCTGTCACCCATTAAGTAAGCACCATAGAGTAGTTGGAGCTCCTTCAGAACAGGCCCATCTGAAGGAAACCAGCTTTCTGCTGCACTGACTTTCCTCTTCCAACCCTCAGCCTTTCAGAGGCAGCACCTGAGTGGGCCCCATCCTAAGACAGAAGCCAGGAGATCTACGTGCCCGCAACTGCTTTTCCCTCACTTAGGTAGGCTACATGCTGCTCTTAAGATGTTGTAAGGGGAACGGAAGCCACCGGGCCCTGAGTAAAAATCCACCAGAACAGAAAACAATGCCACAGGCTGAAGCTGTGAAGAGACTGCGGTGAGAATGGACGCCGAGAGCACACCCCCTTGGCCTAGAGTTCAGCAATGACTTTTGCTTTTACTGAGGGCCAGGAGATGGAGCAAGGTCACACTGTGATCAGACCAGCAGTTGCTTAGCTATTTCAAAAGGGATTTGGATCTGCAACTATATAGTTCAGTGGTAGAATGCTTGCCCAGCATGCTCCGGATTCTTGGGTTTAATACCCATTAATACCTAGTACTAAAAGAAAGACAGGCAGGGGCAAGAAAGCAAGAGGGCAAGGCGGAGTGAATGAATGAATGAATGAATGAATGAGCAAGCCAACACATTAGAGCAGAAGATGATCTGACTTTACAGTAGTGCTAGAAATTTCTCTTACCCCTTGCTCCAAGTCTCAAAAGCTAACATATTTACCATTTACTGCCACTTCCCCACTTTCCTCTTCTGTCTCTTCAACATCTTAAAAGTCCAGTGCTGTACAATCTACATAAAGTTCAACAACTCTCCCAGTACTCCACAAAGTTCTCCAACATGAAAGCTCTAGGGGTTTTCAACAGTCCCTGCTTTCCTAGCCCACTCCCTACCAGCAGGAGTTCAGAGCTTCCTGAGGCTAGGGAGGCAGCTGGGTCTCTAATGCAGCAGGATTTACAGCCAGTCAACACCAATGCCTTAATGCTACTCAGAACAAATGTTCATAGTCTGATGCTATTAGTCCTCCACTCTCACCAGCTTTTCCCTGACCCTCCTTTTCTTCCACCACCTATTTCTGAAGTCCAAATTATCAATTACTAATGGGCAATGCATGAGCAGGATTTTCTGTGTCCAGGATTTGCTGAGTTTGCTCTACTGAACTTGCTCTCGAAGCATACATTTCTTTCAGCAGACAGAAGCTGCTTCTTAGTAGCTACTTTGAAAAGTGGTTTCCATTTTCTATGGCTGCTGGAACAACTCTTCCCTCCCTATCACCACATGTAAGGTTGCCACAGGCAGGCAATAAAGTGTCATGGCCATTACACATCTCTTCTACTTAGGGTTTGGTTGGAAGCTATGGAATCTCACTCTGGAATAACTGGTTAGGTCTTTTAACATTCTAGAACAAAGTGTTAAAATGCCACATACTAGTCAGAAATAATTAAGCCTTGGCTAGTTCATTTCATTCAGAAAGAAACAGCAAAGGAAAAGCAAGAGTTCCTTGACAAAGAAATTCTACTAGGCTAAGAGACAAATAATCCAAAGGGTTATGATTGCCCAAGACAGGATTATTTTTTTCTCCATTAAGTAGCAGCACAGCTTGTTTGACTTACAAAGGAAAGTAGCCGTGGGCAGCTTGGACTTGGACTTGTGTTTGTACAGTCCACTGCAGTGCTGCTCTATGTCACTCAAGTCACATAGGCTGAGGAAAGGACTCTAGAGAACAGGCCTTGAAAACTGCTTTCATTTACTGACGCACGCTTAGTATTTGGCAGAGGATACTACATCGATTGTAACATTTCCCTCCAGACATATTCTGAGAAGAAACAGAGGAGTCTGAGCTCTGGCCCACTGCCAGCTTTAAGAGAGATAGCAGCAAAGGTACCTGGGTCAAGAAAAATAGCTCCAGGCATTTTTCTCCTGGCATCCCTTTCATTCTTTCTCTTTTCAAACAACAATAAACGAACAAACCCACTTCTGTTTCACTTCTGGAGTGAAGGAGACACTGCTACTTGAGGTTATCCAGCCCAAGACTAGGAATGACACCCACAAAGTCACTTCCAACCCTGGCTGTACATCAGAACCATTCAGGTAGGTTTCTATTGTTGTTGTCCAGGGAAATAAATCCAGGGTCTTGTGCATGCTAAGTTGGCGCTCTCCAACAAAGCCACACTGCACGCCCACTCCATCCCTAGAGAACTTTTGAAACCTGGGCTGCAAAACAGACCAGTCAAAAGTGAATGTCTGGAAGGGATTTCAGGTGATTTTAAATGGACAAAAGTCAATATTCGTCCAAGCCAGAGAAGAGAGTAAAAATCTGTTTCCTTCTAGATTCGTGAATTTAACGTAACTTAGAAAATTACCTGGGCACATCTTTACTTTTTTCTTTCCAAATAAATCAGTTTGACCAAAAAGGCAGCAACACTGACAAAATATTATCAAGTAAGAATTGAGCATGTGATTTAAAGTATAGTTTATAGCAAGACATCAGGGGGCAGGCCTAGGACAAGACTATGCAAAAACAATATGCCGGAGGAAGAAACTTTCCTAAGCACAACTTAATTCCTGAGTCTGAAATACTAGCATGGCTAAGACTGAGAGCTACTCTATGGTTTAGCAATGAAAGAGTTGTGAACAGACTCCACATGTTTGTTTTACCTACCTTTCTCCCTGGAGAACTCATACTGGATTTACTCACAAACTGTTCACAGTCACTTAAAAGGAATGCTTCTCTCCCTATTGGGAATTTCACATTGTCTGTGTTCCCTACCTACCCTTACCTCATGTCACAAGAAAAGAAAACAATAGCCAGAAAAAAGTGGCAACCCTAAAGATCTGAAAATGGATAATTGACTAATTTTCATTTCTAATCATGACAGAGCATGAGAATGAAAAGGTAGTAAGCATTCTAGGGTAGCTGTTAGAGCCAGCAGTTAGTCCTCAGCAAACAAGTGTTTAAAAGGTAGGTAAGCCGACTTGGCTCCAGGAACTACTACCTCAAGGAGAAACCAGTTCTGATTAGGTGGCATTTTACCGGTGAAATGAACTTTCCTGCCATGTACAAAATCCAAATCTTGACTATTATAGCAGTAATTGGTATTTTAAAAAGCGCATCTCTCTTTAGAGTAATCAGAAGCAAAACAGATCTTCCAAAAATCCTTTTTATGTATACCCATGTAAGATATTGGTAGCAGGCTTGTTATCAGGAAAATGTAGTTAAGAAAAAAAAGAAAAAGAAAAAAAATGTAGTTAATATTCTAGTCCCTACAAAATGAACTGCAAATGGTGATGAAAGAACAGTCATGTTTCAATCATTCAAAGGAGTTGGAGGCATCTTAAGGACCAAACACAAAAAGTGGGTGTGGTGCCACATGCTGGTAGTGGCAGCACTCAAGAGGCCAAGGCAGGAACAATAAGAGTTCAAGGCCAGCCTGAGCTGCAAAGCAAGGCCTAGGGTTCTTCCTTGGGAACATCACAAACAAACAGCAAAAATGGAGGGTGAGTCAAGAGGATGGAGAGCTTGAGGCCACTCTGGGTAACACAGGAAAACTGCACATGTACGGCACACACAGACAGCAAAACCAGGAAAGCCTCTTCTCTACCTCTACTAGACACTTCTACTTGACAGGTGCGTGGCTTGGGCAACACGAATCAAACATTAACATCTACATGATAACCTCTGTTCTTTGAGTCTAGCTTTCCCCTGCTTGCTACAGAAAGCTAACCCGATTTTTTTCAGGCAAATGCCCGAGGTAGAGGAGCTGAAATGTAGATAGAAAAGGATGGGGGTAGAGGAGCTGAGGAATTAGGCTCATGTCCATGGGCTACCGGGCAATCTTGAATATGCTAATTTTCATATTAGTGGGAGGTAGGATATTTTATATTGACTTATCTGCCTTCATTAAACATCTTTTCCTTACATACATGTAATTCACACACATACCTGACAACTCAGCAACATATTGCAATTCACAGCAACAGTAAGTTTATCCCATAGCTACTTTCAGGTTGTATTTTGTATTGTTCCCTAACCCTTTTCAGGTAGCTATATGTATATTTTCTTTTTTGAGGGCTTTAAGCATATATATCATTTTAATACCTACATCTGCTGGCTCCAAAAAAGCAGCTGCACTAACTACTAGATGTGTTATAACATCTTTATAAACAGAAAGTGCAAGAAACGTTTTTTAAGCCCAAATACAAAGTTAACTAAAGCTCTCATAGCCTACTATGCCACGAATTTAACTTCTAGTACAACACAACAAATGAAATGTTTCTATGCTACCAAGATCTAGGTGGGTGAGTAAATATATTTATAAACATACATCTGTGAAGACATTGAGAAAATAGCTAGACTTCCCATAGAAGTTATTGCATGAACTATCTTCAGTGTACCATGCTGTGTCTAATACACATGCATATACAACTCAATTCTTTACTGATATTTTTACTGAGCCATTTTTTTTCCAAAAAGAAAACAGGCTCATTAAAAACAACAACAAAACTCATTACTGGATTTAAAGTTAATTTTGTAAAAACACTAGAAACTCCATATAAATTCTAGGTATGTCGCCATCTGATAGCATGTCAGAGGTGACTTTCAGCACACTTTTAGTGACCACTTTAGTAATTCGGCTTCCAGAGAAAACACATTTAAGCTTTCTTCCCTGCATAGCATTTTTGTTTCTGAGTGGTTTTTAACCACTACAGTTGGGTTTCTATGACTCTGGGAACAGACCATTCTCTCAGACTGCTGTGACCATGATGCTGAAACCAAAGACTGTCAACAGCAGGATTCCCTTTTCTCATCCTGCTCTTTTCCTATGCAACCATCCAATGACTGCAAACTTGAGACCACAGAGGTTCCAGAGAAGCTTCCAATGAGCCAGAAAACAACGCCTGAGTCACAGCATAGGTTAGCGCAGTAAAGCTCATTTCCTGAGACTGCAGTCTCAAAGTGTCTCTGTCAAGAAGGGCAGACTTTGTTGGGCAGTGGCAGTGTACGCCTTTAATCCTAGCACTAGGGAGGCAGACAGTCAGGTCTCTGTGAGTTTAAGGTCAGCTTGGTCTACACAGAGAAGCCCTGTCTCGAGAAAAAAAGGGTGGGGAGAGATAAATTATATAATGGTGGAAATGAGAATCAAGAAAAAACAGTTTTAAATTAAGTTCTATTCTTTCTCTTCTTTTGGAAGCTCTGTCCTTTTTATTCACTAACAACTTCCCCCAGCCAGGCGGTGGTGGCGCACGCCTTTAATCCTAGTACTCGGGAGGCAGAGGCAGGCAGATCTCCGGGAGTTCGAGGCCAGCCTGGTCTATAAGAGCTAGTTCCAGGACAGGCTCCAAAATCACAGAGAAACCCTGTCTCGAAAACACCCCCCCCCAAAAAAAAAAAAAAACCTTCCCCTAATGTTTACATGACAAAATCTACTTACTCTACCTTTGGATATCTAACTACAATACAAGTCCCTGGCTCCTTAGAACCCTTCCATTTCCCTAGGCCTCACTTAGCAACAGATACCATTATATTGCATGACAACTTGGAATCTACTCTCTTGGAAGGGTACTGACTTGGGATAACTAGAGCACAGCTCATTCTCTACCATCTTCGCCTCAATCCAGAACTAGTGTAAGTTTTTCAGTCTGATTATTTTAAGTCACCAGGGGCTTAAATAAAGCATTATGAATCTGACAACTCCAGCCTCAAAAAACTTCAATGAGAGAGAGGCTGGTAACAGCTGCTAAGAGACTACAAACACACAAAATTGACAATTGATTTTCCTGTAAGAAAAGCAGTAAGAATGGGATCAACCAATTCATCTTTAAGCACAAAATTATATGAGAAGTGGTAGAGATAGAGATGCAATAAAGAGAGTAAAATGATCATAAGCTGCAGGTGTCGCTCAGTGGTTAAAGTGTGCGTTTGTCTGACGTGTAGGACCTCAGTACAAGAACCTTTTATGATTTCAACAATATGATATATAGCCACACAAGAGAAATTCCTGAAAACTTAGTAGCCACATCACGGGAATTTTCCACTTAAACTTAAAATACAGCTGTCTCAAAACAAACAAACAAAACCCCAACATTTCAAGCAGCAAGCTTTTTACTTCCTTGGGAGTATTTTTGGCTCAGCCTGTCTAACTATCATGGTTTCACAGCTTTAGCAAAAAGCTCACAGCCTGGGACACAGTATAGAGTGGAAAAGGAAGGACTGCTTTAAAATATGTAGAATCTGAGGTAAGGCCAATAAAATGAGCCTCAAATATTTGTCTCATTCTCCTTCTGTATCTTTTACTATGCCACAACAGATCTAATAAATGGCTTCAAGGGCACTAGTAACTGACCCTCAAAGGTTTAAAAAAGAAAATTCAAAATCTAATATTTCCTGTACACAATTCAACATGGCCTCGAATCTCTTCATATTTTTCATATGTGTTAGGGTATTTCCTCTCTTCTAAGATCTGGGCTCACCACTGACTAAAGTATGACAGTGACCCCATGATGATTGTAGGTCTGGCCTTTAAGAAGATCAGATCTTTTACCCAGCTTTTAGCAGTCTATTAAGAGCTGCCATATTAAGAACCCCAACTATGTGCCAGGCAGTGGTGATGCATGCCTTAAATCCCAATACTTGGGAGGCTGAGACAGTAGATCTCTGAGTTAGAGCCCAGCCTGGTCTACAGAGCTAGTTTCTAGGACAGCCAGAGCTATAGAAACCCTATTTTGAAAGACCCAAACTCCTTGAAACTCAATGGAAAGGCTAAAGCCAGCTTTTCAGGTCTCCTCACATTAGGCATGCATGACATAATCATGGACCTTCCAGACCAGTTCAACCACCTGCCCCTTCTTCTTTAACCTCTAACTTTTTACAAAGTCAAGATTTATAAAATGGTTGTTAAGCCACTTTAAACTTTAGGGTACTTTGTTATGCATCAATAGATAGCCAGAAAAAAAGATTCATTTTAAAATAGTAACTCACCCAACTTACTCACAATTAGACATTCCAATGGGCAACTCTTTTGAGTGATGTGGGAGTGATTTCTTACTAATAAAGAAACTGCCTAGGCCCATTTGATAGGCCAACCCTTAGGTAGGCAGAGAAAACAGAACAGGATGCTGGGAGAAAGAAGCCCAGTCAGGAGTTGCCATGATTTTCCCACTCCAGACAGACGCAGGTTAAGATCTTCTCTGGTAAGCCAGCTCGTGGGCTACACAGATTATTAGAAATGGGTTAGATTAATATGTAAGAGCTAGCCAATAAGAGGCTACAGATAACGGGCCAGGCAATGTTTAAAAGAATACAGTTTCCGTGTAATTATTTCAGGCATAAGCTAGCCATGCGGGCGGCCGGGTGCCGGGGACGCAGCCCCGCCGCTCTCATCACTACATTTGAGTAAGTGGGCAAGATTCCTACTCAAGTCTGCATAGAGACCAACTACAAGACTCTTTGAAGAAATCTGCTAATAACTTACTCTTGGGTTATACTAAATTTTACTTATGTCTATGGTTGTTTTGCCTGCATTTATGTCTTTGTACAATGTGCATGTCTGTATCTGAAGAGGTCAGAAGAGAGCTCTGAATCCTCTGGGATTATAATAACAAGTGTGAGCTGTAATGTAGGTGTAGGAAAGCAAATCTAGGTCCTCGTGAAGAATAGTCAGTGCTTTAACCATCTCTCCAGCCTCTGCCCTTGATTGCAAGTTCACTAAAAGTAGAAATATTACTGGATACTGTACAGAAAGTAAATGTGACAACTGGAGGTAGTCAGGACTTTGGAATTGGATTGGTAAATAAGAGCTGTAAAGTTATATACCCTTAGGCTCATCAGCTTTCTCATCTACAAAACGTGCCATAATTACACTCACTGAAGGCACTAGAGGCTATGCAGAGAAATCTGGTGTGAGACTATCTATGAAGAGACGAAGTGTGTCCTTCTCTCTGAGATGAAGGTAACAATAATCCCAACAGACTGATGCGAGGATTAGATAAATTAAGAAACCGTGTCTGGCACATAAACACCCAAAAAAGTTGGCTGTTTTTCTTGTAGTCTTATCACCTCAGGAATATTTGATGTAACTGCAGTCATGCTAGTAGAGCACACAGTATAGGTAAGTCCTTCTTTAGAACTCTCTCTATAGTAAAAAGTGCAAGCTCTCTGAAAAATCATGTCTCAGACTCCCAACAAGTAGGTTTGAGACTCTCAGGAATGGGAAGCCATGCTGGGCATGGTGGAGCACACCTTTAATACTAATACTCAGGATGCAGAGGCAGCAGATCTCTATGAATTCAAGGATAGCCTGGCATATGTAGTAAGTTCTAGGACATTCAGAGCTACCTAGAGAGACCCTGTCTCTCAAAAAAAAAAAAAAAAAAAGAAAAGAAAAGAAACAAAAAAACCCCCCCAAATCCCAAAAGAATGGGAAGCCACAACTAACTAAAGCTGGTTTTGTTTTACAAATTCCAACCACATTGTCACATTGTCAGGTACCAAAAGTATTTAACATTTTTTAATGGACATAGTTTCCTATATATTACCTACCAGTGAAGATAAGTAGTTGCATATGTTTCTAGGAGATACTTTAACTTCTGGCATTATGGAATAATTCATATCCTAAAATTCATGGTATTAAATTATGGTGTTGGTCACATGGGACGCTCAATATAGATTACCTTATGCACCTAAAGTTCCTCCACAGGAACTACTGAGTAAACACAGATAACAAGCATTAGAAAAGCACCCTGCTACACACACTATGCTCTGCCTTCCCAAGTTAGCTTTGCTGTATTTGAGCTACTGGAGATCTTGTAACTGTGTTAAGAAGTATTTCTGATATAGAAGGGGAAGGATGTGAGATTAGATTTTTTTGCTTTTTCGAGACAGGGTTTCTCCGTGGTTTTGGATCCTGTCCTGGAACTAGCTCTTGTAGACCAGGCTGGTCTCGAACTCACAGAGATCCGCCTGCCTCTGCCTTCCAAGTGCTGGGATTAAAGGCGTGCGCCACCACCGCCCGGCTATAAAAAAAAATTTTTATATCCTCTGTAAAGATAATGTAGATTTCAGGTAATTGTGTGTCTTTCTAGTATTGCAGTGTATCATCTGAGAAAAGACGGTCTAACACAACTGAAATGGTTGATCTGTACAGACACCTCTAAAGGTTTTAGGTCACTTAAAATAATTTTAATTTTTTAAATTAAACTGTCCTTAGCAATAATTCTTTGTAATGTAACAAGCTCAGGTATTCTAACATATGCACACTTTTCAACTCTGGCCTGTCCTGAGGAAGAAAGCCTACTTACTATCTTAAGTAAAACACCAGCCTGGGAAAAAGCACCATTTAAAAATCCTGCTCTGAAGACCAGGAAAAACACTAGAAAGCAGAGAAGCAAAAACACTGAGAATTAATCACAATGCTTGGCAAACTCCAATGCTTTCAATCAATCCCTAAATGACATCTATTAGCAAAACCTCAAACAGTGCACAGCTGAAATGATTCAGTTATGTGCAGCCAAGTTCTCTCTCAAGTAACAGGTCCCAGATCAACCAAAAACCCATTATGACTAAGTGTAATGTGCTCTGATTCAAACAGACTTAACTTAGATGAATATTCTGAAACTTTACAATGAGGATCATCAATTTTTCAGAGGCGATATCACATAAAACACAGTAATATCTTATTAGAAGGCAACTTTAAGAACAAAACAGTGGTCAGTGGGGTAACAAATGCCTTTAGTCCCAGCACTTGAGAGGCAGAGGCAAAGAGATCTCTTGTGAGTTCCAGGCCAGTATGACCTACATAGGGAGTTCTAGACTAGACAGAGTTACACAGTGAGACCCTATCAGAAAACAAATAAATAAAAAACAAAAGTAAAAAAACAACAACAAAAAATAGCAAAACTAAACCAAACCAAAAGAACCAAAGACATGTCTTATGTGGAGACAGTAACTCATCCTATCTTTATCTACACTAGGACTCATAACAACAAATCAAACTCATTGTACTGCATTAGCATAGTCTAGTAAACCACCCAAATGAAACTCTGAAGCCCACGTATTTCCAAATGGGGAAGAATCACATTCTCCTCTTACAGGGATTTCTATGAAAACATTTAGCATTTCACATGTCTCCACACCTTGTATAACACTAAGAATGAATCTTCCCTAAGTAAATATGTAATAGTCCAACATGTATTTTAACAAATTACACAATAGCAGTTATATAAGTATGGGCCTAAGAAAAATTTGAAATCTTGACATTTTACTATCTATGATTTAACACATCCAAAAGAAAAAGATTAGAGGTGTTTTTTTTTTTTTTTTTTTTTTTTTTTTTTCTGGTCTAAATAAGGACAGAGTGAATTTACCTAAGAAGATTAAAATAAAGGGAAAAAAACAGGTATCTAATCTAGAAAAACAGTACATCTGATAAGAATCAAAACATCTTTTGTTATGTTTTTTTTTTGAGACAGTCTCACATAGCCTTGGCTATCCTCAAACTTTTTGTAGCCAAGGATAAATCTGAACTCCTGAGCCTTATCTTCACTTTCCTTCCTAAGTGCTAGGATACAGGCAAGAGTCACCACAACCAGTAATAACTATCCATAACAGAAATTACTCTTTAATCCTAGGAGGTTAAGTTCATTTATGCCATTATTATGCAAATCACTTTAAGCAAGATCAGAAATGGCAAAACTTACAAAAGCATTAACTTTTTGAATAGGGTACCCATTTAACTCCACACTGTTATAAGTGGGATTTTTTTCTTATAAGAGATGTTTTGTTATAAACAACTACTATGCTAAACTTAATCTACTTATACCTTTTGGGCGAGGGCAAATCATAATCCAGCTTCTTTTTGGCTTATAACCCATTCTACTTTCCTTTCTGGAATGGGAATCAAGCAGAAGAAAGACCAAGAGGGTTTATGGGGATCTAGGAAAAGATGACACACTCTTCTCAAGTATCCAATGCAGATGTGACTATGAATTTAAGGCCTCAATCACACTATGCTAAAGGTGAAATAGTAGGAGTAATAATTTAGAGTCAACCTTCCAAAAGTAAGCTGAAGATGGCAAACCTTTGACACCTTCCACAGTATTTTCAGGCTTTGTTAGCCAAGTACTCAACTTTATCATCATAGTACAAAGAAACCATAAACAATAGCTAAACAAATAGGTGTTAGGGTATACTTTTCTTCATATTTGATTTTAGGGCCATGGTTTGCTGAACCCTGATTTAACTCATAAACCCTAGGGATCTGCTTTGTTGAGGGCTACTCTCAAAGTCAGTGATTTACCTGGCAATAGCTTGCTGTTTCTTTCCTAACTCAGCTATGAAGATATTTTAGTATTTTAAGTTCTTTTCCATTGTAGCCTCATGTAAAAAGCTCCATTTCCAAAGATTGCTCAGTAATGATTCACTGAATATTCCTTGAATAAATAAGTATACAAATAAGGAAAAGAACATAGTTGGAAGAGAAAAGTAAATTATGCCTGCTTACCTATAGGATGTCAACTCTTTCTTATTAAGAGGTTTTCTACATTAAGCAGTCTTTCCTTACTAGGCAATGATAGCAAATGCCTTTAGTCCTAGCAAAGGCAGGAGATCTCTGAGTATGAGGCCAACCTGGTTTACAGAGCAAGTTCCAAGACAGCAAGAACGACACAGAGAAACCCTGTCTTGAAAACCAAAAGAACAAGAAGAAAAAAGTTCTTCCTTTTCCATTTTCCACTGCTTCTATTTCTTTAAATTAGACCTCCTTGTTAAACAAGAAATAACTGCGCCAGTTAAAAGAAACAACTAGTATGCATTAAGAGTAAGGCTGTGCAAAGCTATTTGTGGACAAAGGACTACTCAGTTACTACAAATGAAGTTCTAGACATCACTGTCCACCAGACAGCCCCACCTAAAGCTGAATTCCCACTATGAAGAGGCGGGACAGTCTCCATTTACTCTCATACCATCTTTGTTTCACTGACGTCAAGGGATCTGGAAACAGAAAAAAAAGGCAAACATACAAGAAAACTTTTCTTAACTGCTTTCTTTCTTGTCTTTTACAAACTAATTCAGTTTTACGTAGTCCAAATTAGATTTAGTTCTTTAGTAAAACAAAATGGAATGGGGGCCAGGTGTGGTGGCACATGCCTGTAATCTCAGTACTTACAACGTTGAGACAGAAGGATTCCTATGAGTTCAAGGCCCTGCTGAGCTATATAGTGAGGACCATGACAGCAGGGGGCTACATAGCAAAGACCCTGTCTCAAATACTAAAAACAAAACAAGATCCCCCCAAACTATGAAGCTGCTTGGAATTTATATAAAATAAAATTCAACTCGGTTTAGAGGTAATTATGGTTCTGTGTAAAAAGAGAAGAATTCATTAGGAAGAGCCTTTCTGAGTAAATACAGTGTTACTGCCATGTGAACGCCGCCACAGTTTATATCAGTATCAGAATTTAGAGAGAATACAAAGTCTATTTAGAGTAAAAATAGATACACATATGACCAACTCTCTGCTTTGGATGACAATACTAGATAGCTTCTCTGCTAAGTGCCCCTCAATGATAATAGCTCTGATATTGCAATTCCATGGCATTAAGTTATCTACTGATTTAGCTCTCACTGCTAATGCAGTTCCCCTCACAAGGTGACATGTGCAAGTCAAGATTTGGTAGTAAGTTTCAGCATCAGCTAAAGCCCATTTAGTACACCCTTAAAGAGCATACTCCTTGTGCATACCAATATTCATTAATATATAGAGCATTCTACTTATGACCCGACAGTGATGCTAGCAAAGAAGCAGGGCAATCTCACAGTGAATCTGGATAAAAATCCTGGATATTTGAATTAGGTACCACTTCTAAATAAAACAGATGATTGTTTTTGAAAACTTTGTTTCAAAGGTAGCCTGGCTACAAGTCTCATGAATTTCATGGCTCTGGCTAGGCCAATTAGAGGAGAGACTAGCAAAGAAGACTGTGCTGATGTGGTCTCAGGACCGGAAGCACTCTATTCACAGTATCAGTATGAGAACCTATTAGAAAAGAAAGAAAACAGAAGGGAACCTGCCAAACATGCCTGACATCTCAACAGTCTCTACCCATTCAAGATGTTAGTGGCTGAACTTGATGGAGTTTCTCTGTACAAAATTACTGCACCTAAACCTTTATAATTTGGTAATAGTTAAAAGCTCTATTTTCTCATATATAGCCTACAAAGTTAACAATGCAAAAAACAACTTTTCAGCATACAGCTTAACTTTTCAAAAGTAGGGTAGATGTAAAATATTTTTGGCTGTTTAAAAAAAGTCATCTAAAGCAGCATTTTCTGTACTTCCCAGGTACCTGCCTGTTCAGTAATGACAACTTCTGTCCACTGAAAGCCTTGAATATAAGCTAAAACGTTTCTCAAGAACTTCAACTCTATGTTTTTATGCCACAGAGCATAGCAATCCCTAAGGTAACTCTATGAGACAGTTTTAATCTATCATGCTGTTGCCCAACTAAGTAGCAAGAAGCCTGCCTATGATGATCAACAATAAGACACAACTCCTCCGTGCTGTTTTTAAGAGCAGGCTCTTCTATTGGAGCACCATAATATTCCTTTTAAGATGAATTTCTTTTCTTTTTCCACAAGAAAAAACCTTTCTCTAGTGATACAGTATATACATTTATCAGATTGCTTAAAGCTACCCTTTGCATTCCAGTTTATCACCAAAAATGCATTTTCTCCACTTTTCCATACCCAAGGTGCTCACAAGGAGCATAAACTTCACATTGTCATAAATGGCTCACTAGTGCAGGCAGGACCAACCCCTCTCCCAAATCTCTTAGAATCATCCATATCCCTGTACCAAAACAATTACTTAAACCATTACACCTTTAAATATTCTTTAAAAACCACTCAGGAGAAACTAGAGACTTCTACTTGCACTGTAGACTTCTGGCATCTTTTTGCCTGTACTGTCTAACATTCCTACTCCTTCTCTGCATGCAAGACAGGGCATATAAAACTCTATGTGTTTGGTAAATTCTTTCAGAGCTGGGTTAAGAATCTCAAAAAAACGCAAAATCACTAAAATAGTCCCTTGAAGTTTTAAAAATCTTAGGAATGATTATGTAACCACACCTGCTAAAAATTGATCCCTTGATCATTTATTGCAACATGATTGTGCAAGACATTGTCTTGTAAGTGAAGTGCCCTGTAGTGTATTATTAAAAAAAAAAAAACTCTTAAGAGTTACCAGCAATTTGCTAATTGGTTTATGAATTATATATAGACTTGCAAAACCAAGACATAGGTTTAAGTGAGGTTCTTCATTGGACTGAAAATATAAAGTACAAAACACGTAGAAGGGAATGAAACTGTGGTTGCAATAAGAACAACAGTGTTGACTCTCTCTTCAACTATAATATTGTGGAAAAAATGTTTAAAAATTTCATATAAAAGTTATCAAATGTGGAGACCTGTGGATTTAAAAATACAATCCAGGCTCATTTGACTGAAAAGTGACGTTTCTGATGTACAATATTGCTGTTATAGGAAATTAGGAGCTGAAGAGGATGGAATTTTGGTAGTCAGCCTAACAGGGTAACTCATAACTAGAAACATTTTTGAAATACCCAAGGAGGCATGCAAGTGTTATGGTTTACAAACACCAATCAGAAAGTGCAGTTCAGCTCTGCGATGTATAGTACTTGCAAACCTAAGTAAGAACACTTTCTTCCCTGCTCCTCCTCCTCAAGCTCCCAGATGTGTAAGTGCCCACTGAAAACGCTTGGCTTCTCACTTTACTTCTACCTACCTAACGTGCTTCAGGTGATGATGCTTGCTAGTAGGTAGCCAAAACAAGACAATGTATTAGATGCCTCCCCAGGGAAAAGACAGTCTAACCTTTTAGAATAACAAGAACCACCAGTATTCACTTTTTTTTTTTCTCAAAATACGGAAATGCATGCTCTGGCAGGGAAGAGGAAGGAAAGATTCCTCTTTCTCACCGGTGTGACTACCTTTCCCACTTCTGATAGGCTGCTTCCGTTGGCCAAAGCTCCTGTTATTGTTGGTTTTTTTTTTTTTTTTGATTGTTTTTTTAGATCTAGTATTTCACCCATCAAGATGATATGAACCTAAGTACAGTGTTCAATCATGACTGGTAGATAAATGACCATTCACTGATCAGTTTTGTTAAAAACATTTTTTTCTTATAAAGTTAACAAACCAAGGCTGTTGATCCCTGAATTAGAAGCTGATTTGCTTGATTATTTTCCAAAGTGTGAGTGAGGTGGGAAGGAGGAGAAGAGCCTTTCGTGCTTTCTGCATGTTGATCCTCTAATTTGGCAACACCATGGGAACATCTTCTAGTCAAGCGATGTGGCATTTTGTGAATCTAAGTACCAGTCCATGATTTTGATATAGGCTGCTTACCGCCCAGAGGGGAAGAGGGTCTGGTCTGCCCCTTCCCCCTCAATGTTTCAATCTGGCCCAGTAGTAGACACTGAGCCCTGGGCAGATTCCCCAGGAGCAACCATTTCTTCTTGAGAAGGTGACCCTTCCTCAGCTTGCCGGGATGTTACAGTCGTTTCAGGAGAAATGCTATGAGGCCCTTCCAGGGGTATACAGCCAGGGTGGTTTTTTCGAAAGTGTTGATTCAAGATGGCCTGGAAGGGGAAACTTTTGCCACAAACATGGCAGTGAAAGGGCTTGTTGCCTGTGTGCTTGCGGATGTGATATTCCAGCTGATCTTTCCGGGTATACTTTTTTCCACACATGCGGCAGACAAAGGGTGTTATTCCCATATGCAGGCGCATGTGGCGGTCCAGACTTCCCTTTTGGTTGAAAGATTTGGCACAGTAGATGCAAGTGAGGCGGGGATTATACCGGAACCACCGCTCAGATACCTCCTGTTCTCGGAGATACTCCACATAGCCGCTAACTCCCATCATTGCTGACTCTTCTACCTGTGACAGAAGAAAATAAGTGAATATTACATAACACTAAGCATATATGTTAAAAGCAACCCAATCTACCTATTCCTGTTACTAAGATATATACGTTTGTGTGTCTGTGTGGTGTAAGGACTAGAACGTAGGACCTTGTGCAAGCTAGGCAAATGTTTGTTACATTCCTAGCCCATACACACTTATTTGTAATGGAGAACCAAGAGGGAAACTCATTACTAAAAAAGTAAATATATTAACATAATAATTTAAGAAGAATTCTGAGAGTATTCTTTTATTACTGTAAAAAGAACAGAGGGGCTGGAGAGATGGCTCAGTAGTTGGGAGCACTGACTGCTCTTCCAGAGGACCAGGGTTCAATTTCCAGCACCTAATAACACCCAAATAGCAGCTAACAGCTGCTGTAACTCCAAGATCTGACACCCTCACACAGACATACACCAATGCAGGCAAAACACCAATGCAAATAAAGTGAAAATAAATAAATTTTAAGAAAAAAAAAACAATAAAAAACAAGCAACACAAAGTTCTGGCTGATGAATTGGATGCTTATTAAGCCTCTGCTACACTTGAGAGGTAGAAACATTAGAATTAGAAATTCAAGATTATTTTTGGCTACATAGGGAGTTGAAGATCAGCCTGAACTACATGAGACATGTCTCAAAAACTAAAACCAAAAGTCAAACTGAAAACTTCTTCTTTAATACTATTTTATAGTAATAGGAAAATATGAGCCCACAATACCATCCTTTGAGTCTATCCTTACAACTGTATTCTAGACAATCAACCACAGAGTATATAGAACTTTCTGTGATGGAAATGTTCTATAATTTGAACTACTCAATGAAGTAACCACATGGCTATTAGCATTTGTCATGTCTAATGCAACTGAGGAAAAATTTCAATTGCTTTTAACTAATTTAAACAAAAATTCAAATGTGCTTATGTCTACTATACATGAAAGAATGGAGTGTATAAAGGCAAATGCAATCAAATTTCCTTTATGACACTATCATTACTATGTTAACCAGCAGTTATCTACCTTTATAAAAAATATATGCAATAATGTAATACATCAACACATCATTATCATGCTATAAACTAAAAATCATTTTTTTTACATTTTTTATTTTGTGTATTGGTGTTTTGCCTGCATGTATGTCTATGCACCATGTGTGAATGATGCTCTTGGAGACCAGAAGTGGGTGTCAGGTCCCCTAGAACAGGAGTCACAGTTGTTGAGTACCTTGCGGATGCTAGAAATTGAATCTGGGTCCTCTGGAAGAGCAGTCAGTGCTCTTAACCACTGAGTTATCTCTCTGGCCTCCTATAAACTAAAAAGCTTTAAGTGATTTCAGGCTAAATTGGCTGAAGACATGGGGTTTTCCTAACTGAAAGCTGGAAGGATAAGAACATATTCTTTGTTTATTTGTTTTGTTTTTTGAGATAGGGTTTCTCTACCTAGCTGTGAAGCCTGACTGGGAACTTGTTCTGTAGACCAGGCTGGTATTGAACTCACAGAAATCCACTTTTTTCTGTCTCCCAAAGGCTGGGATTAAAGATGTGCACCACCATCGCCTGGCCAAGAATAAATTCTTTTAAACAAGTAACTTATGAAATTTTAGATTGGGGTCTGGAAATATGGCTTAGTTGTTAAGAGTGTACATAACTCGGGCTGGAGAGATGGCTCAGAGGTTAAGAGCATTGGCTGCTCTTCCAAAGGTCCTGAGTTCAATTCCCAGCTACCACATGGTGGCTCACAACCATCTGTACTGAGATCTGGCGCCCTCCTTTGGCGTGCGGTCATACATTGAGGCAGAATGTTGTATACATAATAAATAAAGAAATCTTTAAAAAAAAAAAAAAAGAGTGTACATAACTCCTGCAGAGGATCAGAGTTTGGTTCCTAGCACCCATGTCTGGTGGCTTACAACTGTCTGCAGCTCCAGATCCAGGGGCATCTGAAGCTTCTGGCTTCTGTAGGCATCTGCACATAGCCCCCAGCCACAGAAATAAGCATAATTAAAAAAAAAAAACAATAAAGCAGGGCATGGTGATGCATGTCTTTAATCCCAAAACTTGAAAGGCAGAGACTGGTAGCACTCTTTGAGTTTGAGGCCAACCAGGACTACATAGTCAACTCTGTCTAATAAATAAGTAAACAAACCAATAAAAATAAATCTTAAAATATGTTTTAGAGTGATAAAAACCTTTAGCTCAAAATTCTATGTTAAATATCACTATTCAGAAATTACTAATTTGGGGGCTGGAGAGATGGCTCAACGGTTAAGAGCATTGCCTGCTCTTCCAAAGGTCCTCAGTTCAATTCCCAGCAACCACATGGTGGCTCACAACCATCTGTAATGAGATCTGGTGCCCTCTTCTGGCCTATAGACAAAATACTGAGAATACTGTATACATAGTGAATGGATAAATCTTTAAAAAAAAATCATGCAGGAAATAATTACAATTTTGAACAGAAGCCAAGGTATTAATACAAAGAAAATACTGTATTAACTAGAGAAAGATTCAACTAGTTAACAATTCCATAAGCTTTAGTTCCTAAAAGCAATCTTTTGTCTCTTTCTCACATGCTAGCCTGACGGGGCTTTTCAGCATTTCCGAAGGAGGCAGCGCCTCAGCAGATCTAGGAATCAGTACATAAAATCAAGGTTGATGGTTTTTTTTCCAGACAGGGTCTCACTCTGTAGCCCAGGTTGGTCTTAAACTTTTGGCAATCTTCTTACCTCAACTTCCCCCACGAGGAGAACAGACTATGATCTATAGCATCTAGCTTTTGAGTTGTTTCACAAAGAATTTTTATTAATTTTCCTGGGTCATCAAAACAGAACTCAGAAAGAATAGGAAGAATCTTACTAATAATCCTAAGTGACCAAGGACAAAACACAGGAATTTCTCTGGGGTTCAGTTTTTCCATTCATAAAAAGGACATCACATATTGTTCCAACTTTATAGGATTGAGATTAAAAATTGCTAATAGTGCTTTCCAGCTTGGGCCCAGCAGAATGGCTCCCGCAAAGAAGGGTGGCGAGAAGAAGAAGGGCCGTTCTGCCATCAACGAGGTGACCCGAGAATACACGATCAACATTCACAAGCGCATCCATGGTGTGGGCTTTAAGAAGTGTGCTCCTAGGGTACTCAAAGAAATCCGGAAATTTGCCATGAAGGAGATGGGGACTCCAGATGTGCGGATTGATACCAAGTTCAATAAAGCCATCTGGGCCAAAGGAATAAGGAATGTTCCATATCATATCCGGGTACGTTTGTCCAGAAAACGTAAGGAGGATGAGGACTCACCAAACAAACTCTACACATTGGTAACTTACGTGCCTGTTATCACATTCAAAAATCTACAGACAGTCAATGTGGATGAGAACTAACCTACTCAATCTCAAATAAAGTTGGAGAACAGCCAAAAAAAACCAAACCAAAACAAACAAACAAAAAAAACAAAAAAATTGCTAATACTACCTTGAGATATATTTTTAAGAACCTTAAAAGGACTTAATGGCTCATACCTGCAATCTGCAATCCTAGCACTGAAGAAGACACAGGCAGATTACCAGAAATTCAAGGTCAGTCAGGACTACTTGTGAGACTTGATCTCAAAAAACAAAACCTTATTTTAGCAACAGAATCTCAATGTATTGACCGGGATAGCCTCAAACATTCCTAGCTCAAGGTATCTTCCCGCTTAGTCTCCTGTGTGGATGGTATTATATTATCAAACTCAGGTACTTTGGAAAAATCTGAAAGCATTACATCACATAACAGTTAAGAGTGCCCTGGGTTCAAATATGAGTTCCATTTATTATCCTTAGTTTTCTTAATCATTTCCTGCAGAGGCTGTGTTGAGCACTGAATGAACTAATACACTTGAGCACTTTAGTTCAATAACAGTGATAACTAACACAAAATCAAACAGGAAAGAAATAATTTAAATGAATTAGTAGAGAATCAGGAAAAGGTAAGAGGCTAGGGATTTTCTTTGGTGTAGAGTGCTTGCCTCCCACCCCAAAAAAGGAAAAATAATGCACAGTGTGTGAAATGCTATAATAGTTGTTTAAGAAAAAAAAGGATCAAAAAACATTTAGGAGAACTTGGGAGTGGGGCTTTCAGTGGATTCACAAGAACGAGGAATCTCAGACTAAAGACAGAGAGAATCTGATGTAGTTATAGTATGCACTGAGAAGTCTACAAGTCAAAATAGACAGCAAATGCTGCTTAGTGGGACAGCTGAGCTGGGAAGACTGTAACTTACATGGATAATTAGCCAAGTGGTAGTGGTAACTTTCCAGTGGTAGAAAAAAAAATGTTTTTAAGAAGTAACTTTGGTATCTGTTCCAGATTCACCCTTTACAGTCAGAGTCTAGTCTATCAGTGAGTTAGAAATCTTTTATTGCATTTATTTCTTTGTATGTCTGTTCATGAACTATGTGCACAGAAGTCAGAAGACAACTTGGGGGACTCTATTTTCTCCTTTTGTCATGTGGGTGCTGGGGAAGGAATTCAGGTCATCAGGATTGGCAGCAAGGGCTTATACCAGCTGACCCATCCTGCTGGTCCCAGTTTTTGGGGTTTTTTTTTTTTTTTTTTTTTTTTTTTTAAAGATCAAATGCAGAACCCAATACATGTTAGGTAAAACTTTTGTTTTCTTCTTTTTTTACATGTTGGGCATTGAGCCTAGGTTTCATGTCTTCAAGACAGGTGTTCCATTCTGCCAGCTTTTTTTTTCTTTTTTTCCTGAGACATGGTTTCTTTGTGTAGCCCTGGCTGTTTTGGAACTTACTCTGTAGACCAGGCTGGCCTCAAACTCAGAGAAATCAGCCTGCCTTTGTTCCTAAGTGCTGGGATTAAAGGTGTACACCACCACTGCCTGGTTGCTCCAGTATTTTCTTGTTTTGAATGATTGATAGATTGATTTTGAGACAGGGTTTCCCTGTAAGCTCTGGCTGTCCTGGAACTCACTCTGTAGACTAGGTTGTCCTGGAACTCAGAGAGATTCTGCCTGCCTCTACCTTCCAACTGCTGGGATTAAACATGTGTGCCACCATTGCCCAGTTGCTCCAGGATTTTCAATACATCAGTTTTCTTTCTTTGTTGTTGTTCATAATAATGTAAGTTGGCCAGTTGAGATATCTTAGCAGGTCAAGGGCCTTCCTGCCTGACAACCTAAGCTGATTCCCAGTGGCCCACATGATGGAAGAGAACCAACTCCTACAAGCTGTCCTGATATCCACCCATCGCCCCCCCCCCCCCAGCAAATATAAATCTTTGCTTCGCTTTGGTCTTCTGTGGCATAGGGAAATAACTGGTAAGTGGATTTACCATAATACATCTTCTTATATATTAAATTGTATAGATGTATTTTATCCTTTGAATCATTTCTAGATAGTACTTTTTTTTTTTTTAATTACATTTATTAGGGAGAGATGGCTTGGTGGTTAACAGTATTTGCTGTTCTTCCAGAAAACCTGTGTTCAGTTCTTAACACCTACAGTATCAGACAGACTCCTTGGGCACTGTCCCCCAGCCATACATTTTTTTTTTTAAATCCTAAGATTAAATCTACTTATAGTGAGAAGGGGGAGGGAGAGAGAGAATGTATGTGATGTGTATGGAGGTTTTTGTGCTTTCACCATGTGGCCTCACCTGAGGAGCCACTGCACTAGCATTATGTAGTACTATTTCATTCTGTTTCTTTATAGACTATCTCTTTTGTTCTAGTCAGGTAAACACCCTTATGTAATCCAATATTATTTCTATCCTAATTACAATTGAAAACTGGTGAAATTTTGCTTGTGTTTTAACAAATATAGCTTGTCTGAAGATCAGAGTGCGGAGCTAGCCACATTAGTTAGCCATAGAGGCCAGGCAATGATGGCACATACCTTTAATCCCAGTGCTTGGAGACAGAGATATACAGATCTCTGTGAGTTCAGGCCACCCTGGGCTACATAAGACCGAATCAGTCTAAAAGACAAACAGAGCCAAGCGGTGGTGGCTCACACCTTTAATCCTAGCACTAAGAAGGTAGAAACAGGAAGTGATATGGCTAGGCAGAGAGAGGAATATAAAGCAGGAGGAGACAGGAGCTCAGGATTCAGTCTGAGACAGGAAACCCATTTCGATCTGAGGATTTTGCAGAGTTAAGAACTAGTGGCTGTATCTTTCAGCTTCCATCCCCTAACATCTGACTCCAGGTTTTTATTATTAGGACCAATTAGATTCGTGCTACAAAAAATTACATTTAGGCCATGATGGAGTTGTATTTTTGTTAATTCCTGCATTTGGGAGGTTGAGGCAAAACTCAAAAACATTTAAATCCTGACAGAGTAGTGTATATAGCAGCCCCAGTTACTTGGAGAAACTAAGGCAGGCAGATTTTTAACCCAGAGTTTAAGAACAGCCTGGGTAACATAGTTTCCTATCTCAAAATAGGGAAGGATGGAGCTAGACATATGGCTCAGTAGTTAAAAGCATTTGTTGTTTTTCTAGAGGTCCTGAGTTCTATTCCCAGCATCCACAACCTCTTGAACTCCTGGAGGTGTCTTAGGGTTACTACTGCTGTGATGAAACACTATTGCCCAAGGCAGCATATACAATAAAGCATTTAATTGGGGGCTTGCTTACAATTTCAGAGGGGTAGTCCATGATTATAGTCGGGATTATAACAGGCATGGTGCTGTAGTAGGGGCTGAGAGTTCACATCTGATCCAACCCTTACATAGGAGGCAGAGAGCCAGATGGATGGCCAGGTGTGGACTTCTGAAACCTCAAAGCCCACCCTCAGTAACACCTCTCCTCCAAGGCAACACCTCCTAATCCACAACCGGGAACTAAGCAGTCAATTACATGCGCGTAGGGGGCCATTCTCATTCAAACCACTGCAGGCACCAGGGCCCTCTTCTGGCTTCTGTAAGCACTTGTATTCATGTGTACAAAACTACACATAGATACAGATAATTAAAATTAAATCTTTTTCTTAATGAAGAGGAAGAAAAGGGAAGATGGAAGCTGCATTTAAAATCTGCTTAGTTAGAAGAAAAAAATCCACAGCTGGGGAGATGGTTCAGTCAGCAAAGTACTTACATGTCATGCAAACTTTAGGACTAAATTCAATCCTCAGAACCTATGTAAAAAAGCTGGGTGTGGCGGCACGAGTTTTTAATTCCAGCCCCAGGAATGAAGAGACAAACAGGGATCCCTGGATAGCCAGCCTAGCAGAGCCTTTGAGTCTGAGGCCAGTTAGAGACCCTTTCAAGAAAAATGTAGGGATAAGCCCTCCCCTTGGGGGCGGGCTGCCCTCGGGCATATGTTTACTGATAAATTGGGCAGACGCTGCGCGCCCCTTCCTGCCTGCACCGGGTACTCCGCTGGAACCTTGGTTTCGTGAGTCTGGTTTTGTCATTAAACTTGTTCAAATACCTATTATCATTGGTCTTCATTAATCCAACCGCCACAGTAAAAGGTCTGAGGTTTACTTCTAACCTCCGCATATATATGTGTGCATCACCTCTGCACAACAAGTACCTTCACACACGAATACACATCTGTTCAAGTGTACCTGCATTATGTGGACACTAAGTCTTGTAAATGCCTGTAAGTACTTGTATTCTTTTAGGACATTTGTATGATTAGTCTATAAGGCTGATAATATCTGCCCTAATCACTGCAACTATCTGCATAACTAGTTACATTTGCATGCAATTATACAAGATTTGAGAGATGGGGAGAAAAAGCATTCTTATTACTTTTCCACTTAGCTCTTAACATTTTCTCTACCACTCAATCAAAACTAAAAAATAATGCAGTATGTTGGCATACATCTAAAATCCAAGTCCAGAGAGGCAAAGTCAGAAGGATCATGTTTGAGGTCAGCCTGGGTTATGGAAACCCTGCCTCAAAATATCACTAGCACCAATCACAACAACAACAACAACAACAAAAAACCCAAAACTAAAAAATTTAGTGTGTAACAATATCTTACTGCCAGTGCTATACCAATATACACAAAAAATATATTCAGTGGCTTAGATAACAAGAAATTGTAATGGAGGTTAAATAAGCTATCCTTTTTTTTTTTTTTAAAAGGTAGGGTCTTACCATCTAGTCCTGGTTGGTTTGGAATTTGCTATGTAGACCAGGTTGGCTTCTAAATGACAGAGATCCATCCATCTGCCTCTGCTCCCCAGTGCTGTCATGTCTGCAAGGTAGGCAACCCCCCCCCTTTTTTTTTTTTTAAAAAAGTTTTTCGAGACTGGGTTTCTCTGTGAAGCTTTGAAGCCTGTCCTGGAACTTGCTCTATAGACTAGGCTGCCCTCAAACTCATAGAGGTTGACCTTCCTCTGCCTCCTAAATGTTAGGCAATCTTCTTTTTCCCCCCAAGTCAGGGTTTCTTTGTGTAGCTTTAGAGCCTGTCCTGGAACTCACTTTGTAGCCCAGGCTGGCCTCGAACGCACAGAGATCTGTCTGAAGTTAGGCAATCTTAACTTACTTGTTTTCCTTTTTACGGACTAAAGTATCTAATTTATTGTGTTCTATGTTGTTATAGCTTTGAAAAAAATCAATTCTCAGTATTAAAGGTCTGTAGAAGACAAACAAAAACGTCAACCGATCACTTCAATAGCTAAGGAGAGTTGGGAAGAATACAGAAAACATCATTTTCATGAGTCTTTGTGTTTTTAAGGATGGGGTTTTACTCTATACCACTCACTGGCTTGGAACTTATTAAAAGCAGCTTAGGCTGGCCTCAAATTTGCAGCAATTCTGCCTCTATTTCCTAAGTGCTGGGATTAGAGTTGTGTACCACCACATCTAGCCTTTAGAACTCTGTAGTGTATGATAGAAGATTCAGGATGCAAATAAAAAAAAAGATACTTTCATACAAAAGAATACATAGAAATGCATAAGCAATTTACTTATATATACAAAATAAATATTATATAGACTAACAACTATATACCCATATATATTCCCTACATAGCCTAAACCAAATTATTTTTAATCTAAGTTCTAAATGACCCAAAGGTATAAGGTTAAGGAATTAATTTTACTCTCAGGTTTATATGTATATCTACAATCAAGAAAAAAATTCCACATTTAAAAAAAAAACTTATTTTTGTGTAGGAGTGCTTTGCCTACACACAGACACACAGACACACGGAACATAAATGTGCCTGGTGTCTGCAGAGGTCAGAGGAAGAAGGCACTGGAACTGGAGTTAGAGATGGTTGTGTACTGGGAACCAAACTAGGATTTTCAGCAAGAGCGGTAAGTACCTTTAACAGCTGAGCCATTCATAATTCCACCCCCACAGTTATTTTTTTTTCTTTCTACATCTCAAATCCTAATTCTAGCATGATCACAATTAAGATTAAGAAAAAACTAATATATATCAAATCCAGTATGTAACAGGGCCACTGTTGTTTGTCCTACACTTTTCTTATTCATTATGTTCTGTTTATTCAGTGACAAGTTCTTCCACCAACACAGCAACCCTAAGTCCAAAACTACATACCTGGGAGCTAAGTTGCTTAGGCTCATCCACTCTCCCAGGAGACTCACTTCTGGCTCTGTATCTTTCTGTCATGGAAACAACACTGCCGGAGGGACTAAATCTGTTGGAAAAGGAGCATAAAGGGGACCAATAGACAAGTAGTGCCAAAGAACGTGAATGCTGTTTCTCCTCTATCTTATAGCTGAGGAATGGGACTAAATCAAACAGAAATATTTTCAAAGTGACAAACAGACCATATGAGAGGGTGAAGATAAGACTAAATACAAGCTTTCTATTAAGCACTGTAATAGTAAACACTGTAAAGGGAATAAAAACATGTATGAAACCCAGTCCGTAGTTTTGTTTTGCTTCTATGAGCTATGGTTCTGTTATGAAGCCTTTGGGGGGTCTGGTACTCACTATACAGGCTCCAAAGTTGTCCTGAATTTATAGCAATCCTTCTGGTTCAACACCCAAAGTGCTAGGATTTCAGGCATGTTCCATTATGCCTGACACAATTTCAGTTCTTTTATGTTAACTATTGGGATTTTGGCTCTTTCTTCTCTTATGGTAATCTACTCATAGTTCATATAGACTAAAGCTTTTTTTTTTTTTTTCCCATTTAAGAAGGTACTACTTCTGATATAGTTCTAATATAGGACAACAGTTTCTAACACTGGGGATGAATATATATTCTATGTTCAAGAATATTTAGACTATTAAGGTCACATAATGGGAAATACTCAAACCAAGACTTAGATATAAGTGGCTAAAATCTCCTACTAAATGTCTACATTAGTTATAAACCAAAGAAATAAGTTAGTTGGTTTTAATTGCTCCGAAGATCAATTTCAAATTTATTTATTTGTTTGTTTATGAAGCATATACATGCCAGCATGTGTAGAGGTCAGACAACAACTTATTAGAGTCCGTTCTTTCCTTCTACCATGTGGGCTCCAGGGATTGAACTCAGATGGTCAGGCTCTAAGTGCCTTTACCCATTTCAATCTAGTTCAAGAATAAATTAGCTTGTAATCTAGGCCTGGATGCATAAGGTCGGAAGAATGCATGAGTTTGAGGCTAGCCTAGGCCACATAGTGAGCAATAGACCATCTTGAGCTATGGAGTGAGACTCTGTCTCAAAGCTGGGTGGTAGTGGTACACAACTTTAATTCCAAAATTTGGGAGCTCAAGGACAGTCAGGGCTACACACACAAGGAAAAAACCTATCTCAAAACCAAAACACAACCAACAATAACAACGAAATCCAAATATGGTAGCTCATGCCAGTAAGCCCAGAACTGAGGAGGCTGAGGCAGGAGGACTGCCCTGAATTTCAAAAAACTTGAGCTATAGAAATCTTTTTTCAATAAAAAAGTGAGAGAGAAAAAAAAAACATAAAAAGTTACCAATCTAAACTAATAACATTTTTCTTTCAGTTGACTAGATGAAAGACAGTCTTTTTCCATCAAAAGAAAATGTTCTAAGATTTGGTACATTAGGAAGAAAACAGTGACGACCATAGGCCATGGCAGCACGGGGGTTGGGGGCAGTGGGGGTAGGACACTCAGGCCTAGGGCAGTAGTGGATCCAAGGGAAACATCACTAGGTGAGGTGACACTTGAAAAAATTCAAAAAGCTTTTACTGTGCTATATTACTCTAATCTGAAAAGAACAATCACTGATGGCGCCAGACTCTAATTTGGTAGGTAAGGGCAAATGGAAATAACACACACCGCTACAAGGAAAGTAAAACTCCCCAAGGTTACCTACCTGTGTGGTGCTCTACAGAGAAAGGGCAATGTTACTAGGCACCTTCTGACAATCGGCTCCTTGCCTAGAGTCCAGAAAGCCCTGGCAGTAACTGATCCTAGAGTGGCTGCAGATGCTATCTGATTCATGGTAGTAGCTGATTTTACCACAGTTCTCATAACATCATGAGTACTTCAGAACCAGGAGCTTCCTGCTTTGAGAAAATAATGCAAGTCTTCTGACATATTTCCAGTCTCCCAAAGTAAGTTGAATAGGAACATCAGGTAAGAAAAATGCTCTCTGTAACACAGAAGGCTCATTTAATTATGTTTACACAATAGTTATAAATAGGAAAGCAAAACTTACCTGTCAACTTCACTGCTGGTTGGCCGAGCGACCTTGGTTCCTGAAGACCCTAAAGTGTAACTTTCCTGTCCTATAGAACCATGGCCTGTGGTGTCAATCACCATGGCCGTGACTTCTTCTGCACTACTGCCATCTTCTCCAGAAGGCTGATTCTCGGGCCCAAGCCACTCTTCCAGATTTTCAGTTTTGATGTGCACTGCTCCAAGAACCCTAACTTCATCACCGCTCCGCGCCCCTTGGTCTGCTATTCCTGTTTCCACATACCACTGCCCTGCTCTGTTGATTCGAAGAATGGGCTCCCGGCTCTCTACATCAGAACTCTGCTCAATTATCTGAGGACTGGTGGACTCCTCAGGGGGGCTGAGCTCTCTGATATCCAGCACAGCACTGACCTGTCCTCTCCAGTTTCCCTTTGCAGCATTATGTCTTGGGCTAAGTGAGCGGTTTAGAGGTGGTGTAACCCTGTGAGACTCTGGAGGTCTCTCTGAGTGCTTTGTCCTTGTTTGACTTAATTCTGCTTCAACCTCAGCCACATTAATTTTGAAATGAATGCCCTCTAGGATCTGTGTACATTTGTCTATAATATGCTGCATCTGCAGAAAACTAGCAGCTGTTAGGTAGCTGATAATATCTGCTAGTTGCAGGCATATCCGTCCTGTGTAGCAGAAAGAAAGGAGCTGTTCAAAAACAGTAGGGTTCTTGATGACAGAAATGGACACAGTACTCATTTCATTCAAGGACATGTGATCCCGGAAATAAGGAGAGCTGGCAGCCAGAACTACTTTGTGAGCCCGAAAAGCTTGTCCTTGCACGTTGACCACGATATCACAGAGACGGCCTTGCATTCGCAGCTGGTTGAGATGGCTCAGAACAGAGTTGCTGAAGTCGGGGATCTCCAATTGTATGTTCCCACTTTTCTCCATGGTCATGCCTGGAAGTACAGGCAGACATTCAACCCTGCTGAGAGAGCAAACCATATTCTTAGCACCATCTTTATTCCCTTTGTGCTTTCTAGTTTAAACATCCCTAAAAATGTAAAATCTCCTGGCCAGGAGTGCCAGGTATACATATATAATTTTAACACTGGTGCACTGAGGCAGGAGAATCTTGAGTCGTGGTTACATAAATGAAAACTTGTCTTAGAAGAAAAATTGAAATCTCCATGTATGAAGAGGTGCCTTCCTCATGATGCCTGGATGCAGTAATGGGAATTGCCAGCAGTTGTTTGGTTTTGTTAGAAACAGGTCTCATTCTAAGGCAGCCCTCAAGCCTGTGGTGACTCTCCTGATCCCACCTCTAGTGCTAGGATTAGTGTGAGCTCCTAAGCCTGGCAAGAGGTGTTTTAGACTTCCCAGTAAAATACAATCAAAACAACAACAAAAAGGGATTGCTAGACTGCTAAAAACATAAGCTACAACCAGACTATTAATAAGCTATATAACGTCAAGAAAGGAGTTTATCAAGGAGGGCTATCAAACAGAAGAATTTCAGACTGAATACAAAAACTCATTAGTTTTTCCTAGAGAAAATAAATTTTAAAATACATGTAATTATATGCAGGTTGATTATAATTTACATGTGGCACAGGCTGTTTAAGGGACTAATTTCCTATGTGAATGGTCAGTATTATCACTTTTTTTTTCAAGACAAGGTTTCTTTATGTAGCTAGCCCCGGCTGTCCTGGAACCTGCTCTGTATATGGAACTCAGAGACCTACGTGCCTCTGCCTCCCGAGTGCTGGGATTAAGACACCACAGCTGGCACTTATTTGAGACGGGCTATTCCTGGAAACTCACTACGTAGACAGATCAGGCTGCTCTCTAAATCAGAGATCTGACTGCCTCTGCGGAGATTAAAAGTGTGTCACCCCCATGCCAGGCTAGGCAAAAACTAGGTAAATCTTTCTTTATCCAACAAACTTTAGGTTGGGAATTCCAAAGTGGTACTATTACTTAAATTCATGAAGTTGGTTTTCCACAGCTGACGAGAAGAAAGCCTAAGATTTTACACTGACAGACTGCAACTGCATCAAACGGTCTCTGTTAGTTGAGGGTAGCTCGGGGATATCACAATGGTTTTGGCTCGCCGTGCATCCAATCTACCTCTAAATTTATGAGACTACACAACACACCAGGAAGTGGTCCTAACAGACTCACATAATCACACCACATTGACAACACACTTAATGAGTAAAACAGGGAAGTGCAAACACCGCTTTCAAGAAGCAACTTTAGCCAATCTGACCTTTTTCCAAAGCGTTATTGTTTGTTTTGAAACTTTTAATCCATTAAGAGCCTCTGTCGATGCCATCACGAATTCAGATGTTTATTTTGGAGCCTACACCAGCGCCTTTTTGTTTGCTCTTTCCAGCAATTCCCCAGTGAGGAAGAAGCCCCTGGAGTAAAGTCTTTCTCTAGCGTCGGCCCTGGAGGGGCGAGAGAGCTGTAAAAGGGAGAATCGGGAACGCTTGGGGTTGGCCAGTCAGGTACGGGAGCGGCTTCCGTGTGTGTCAGGGAGCACGGGAAAAGGGGGACCTGGCTAAGCGGGGAGATGGCACAGAACCCGGGAAAAGAGAGCAGAAGGAGCGAGCGGAGGAGCAGGCACTCAGGTGAGGCGCTGGAGGGGAAGGGGGCGGCGCCCCGGGACCCGGGGCAGGCGGCGGAGACAGCCGCGGTGGGGGTGTGTCTGGGTGTGTCCCCGCCGCGGGGTCCTGAGGGAGGGGCTGGCGGGGGGCGGGCCCGCGAACTCAGCAGCCCTAGCCAGGGAGTGTGTGTATGTGCGTGGGGTGGGGGAAGTCGCCGAGTGCTGGGGGGGGGAGGGGAGGGGGGGCGGCCGAACGCCCCGGGAGCGGGCTGCAGCCGAGACGCGGCCGAGGAGCGTCCGGTGTAGGCTAACGGGGGTGCGGAGCCGGAGCCCAGTCAAGGAGCAGCACCTACCTCCGGGGGTGGAAATGGGCCGGAATGGGCCGGAACACCGTCCCGGAAGTGAAACCCCCCGCCCCCCCTCCTCTGGAGCGGGCGGCGTGCCGGAAGGAAATCAGTCACCCTCACGCCGCCCCTCCCCCAGCACTTTCCTGACGGGAGCCCCCTCCCCTCAACCCTGACTCCAAAGGGAGGCGGGGGCCGGGCTGACGTAATCGCGGGGACTCCGCCCTCGGGCCTTGTAGGGCGGGGCCAGCGGGAGGACTGGAGGGCGGGAAGGAGGTGGGGCTTGAGGCGGAGTCTGAGGGTCTGGGAGGGACTTCTGTGGACGCACGCTGCGGACGGGCCTGCGTCGTGACGTCACGGAGAGCTTAAATACTGGACTCAGTCGCCATATCGGTCTTTCGGAGCTCGCAGCCAACTTGGAGCAGGTACGGTTTACTGTGTGTATGGCTGGTATCAGCACAGGCCTTGTGTATTGCGGTTGGAACCACCGCAAATTGGCGGGATTTGGCGGGCAGTAATGCGCTTGTAAGGTCCTAAAGCTGAAGCTGAGGGGAATTTGGCTTTGCGTGCATGCGCGAACCAAAATGGTACTTTGAGCTTATTTTGCTCTTTTACGGAAAATCTCCATAGAAGACTTGGCATCTGTGTTCTCGCTGTGATGAAGGCTATGTTGGTAGGGACAACTGACCTTGTTGATGAATACCAACAACTCTGATGGCGGACCATGCTGAGTCATCTCCAGAGGCCTTTTGTAGTGACTTTATTGTGCGGTTAAGGAACGCACTGCAATGCTATCTTATTGTAAAAATCACAAGGTTAAAGGCTTTAGCGAGCAACTGGCTCAAAGTGGGATTTTGTGAGAGACCATTAACAAAGCCGCTAGCGCAGTCTTAGGCAAGGTATGCGGTAGAAATTTAAGTAGATACTGAATTACGTATTCCACAATATCACATAGACTGAGCTTTATTCTTTTTTGTGTGTAAAATTGGTGTAATTAAACACGTCTAAACTAGCATGTTTTCTTTAGATATGTTGCCGTGGACCTCTCTGGGACCGTTGGCATTATACAGACAGGTAAGAATTAAGTAAAATATGGTTAATATCTTAAAACTATCAACCTAAAAAAAGCCCATGATGGTATGAGAGTAGTGGACAGAAGGGATTTCTGAAAAACACTGTTCTGAGGCTTTAATTCAGAGAAAGGGAAGGGAAAATGCTGAAAAGAGGAGATCTTAATATTACCGTCTTTTTTCCCCCCAGATATTTGGCAAAGTGGGATGAAGAATGAGGTAAGTACTGAATTAGGCCCTTGTGGATCCTTTCAGGGAACAGTGCCGCAATGATGACATTATATTTGCTACTCTTGACAGTGGGATGACGATAGCTTTAAACCACCGAAATTGTAACTGAGGCATACAGGGTCAAGACTAAGGGGTTTCTAACAGGCTGCACAGATTTTTACATTAGACTGTTTTCCTTCCAGGAACTGAAAGAAGTTGGATTAGCCCTGGGTGTGCAGAGTAAGAAAAGCTCTTTTTCCCCTTATGTCCCATTGAAAGACATCTGTTAGCACAAAGGAAAAGTTGGCAAATACAGGGAGCTTAACTGTAGCTTGGACTGACTTGGAACTAGCCCCTAATTCACAGATCTGCCTGCCTCATAGTGTTGGTTAAAGGGCTAGACCTCAGCAAGCTCCGTCCTCTATATCTGTAATTGTTCAGTTAAACACTCATTAGCTAATGCTTCCGAAAGACTGCTGCCACCAACAGGCTCGCTTTCACCTTATTAGGTGCTGTGAAGTCGATCTTTACTAGCTTGCTAGCTGCCCTGGGTGTGGGATGAAGACAATCCTGGAACTTGATCCATAGGCCGGATGGCCTTGAATTTAGCTCCCTGCCTACACCTGAGTGCTGGGATTAAAGGCCTGTGTCACTCCCACCTGTGTAGAAACGGGGAGGTTCCCCCCAAGCTAACAGCTGATGCAGAGACAATTTTACTGAGTGCTTGTAGAGATACCTGAAGCCAAGGAGGCCATTGCTGTTGCCTAAAGCTGTCCGAAGAGGTTTGAGTTAGCTCGACATTGCTATTCGTGCAATGTCAGAATGGTGGGTGGGAGCTCCATTTAGAGGGCTCTGGGCCTTACAAAGTGCTCAGTCATGTGATAACTTTAATTTCCTGCACAAGGAAGCAGGATGGTCGTGAGTTCAGGCCAGCCTAGCTTACAAAGTGAATTTCAGTATGAGCAGAGCTGTTAAATCCTATCATGGTGCATAGTTACAGAATAAATGAAATTTGCCACTTTGTGTCAGTTTTCTGGTGATTGTACTGACCTAGATTTCTTTTTGCGTCTTAAATTGTAGGTGCTATAATGGAAAAACAAGATGAAATGCTAGAAGTGTTGGAATTGGCAGATAAATGGGCAAACATGGATGGCTTGGTATGGTTGCATATTTTAAATGTTGCTTGCTATGTGTTAAGTGTCTCCTTTGTGTGAACTCAGCCTGCATGATGACAAGCAAATGCTGACTAACATGAAGGTCTTAATTAGCTCTATCTGATAACGGGCTTAGTTAGCATTTCACACTACTAATTCTGCCTTTGACCATGCTAAGATTGATTTTTTTTCTTCCTAGATGATGGAATTACTTGGACAACTTTGAAAGTAAGTATTGGCAAACAGTGACTATACTAATTTAAAGGTGCATGCAAAGATTGTGTAGATCCGGACTCATGCATGTTTGCTGTGCTCTCAACAGGGTTTCTGTAATGATGTTGGTCAAATGTCTGACCTGAAAAAAAACTTGTAGAGAAATCTTAACACTGAAGAACCCTGGCACTAGCAATTAAGGATAATTAAATAATGCTTAACATATCTGTGAGAAGTTTTCCTTTTTAATTCTAGCTACTGGTTGCATGTTTTCATTTGGATGGCTTGTTTGGGTAAGAAGCCAGTTTCTTGACTCTTGTGCTAATAAGGGTTGTGTACAGTATTTAAATAGTAAATTTGAACATGTATGGGTTTTAAAAATGTATACAATCATCTGTCTACATGTATGCCTGCAGGCTAGAAGAGGGCACCAGACCTCATTACAGATGGTTGTGAGCCACCATATGGTTGCTGGGAATTGAACTCAGTACCTTTGGAAGAGCAGGCTATGCTCTTAACCAATGAGCCATCTCTCCAGCTCCATGCATGTTTCTTCAGTACTATATGTTGCCTTAATTTTTTCAGCTCCAACTTTGCCTTTTAAAAGAATGTATTTTCTTAGGTATGAATGCTCTGCCTACATACCAGAAGAGTGCATTGGAGAAGCAGTTCACCTTTTAAATGAAGGTAAGGGATTTTTTTTTTGTAGACTACTTACTTAGAAATACAATACTACTGTTAGTGATGTATAAAGTTAAACAGATGGGAATCTCTCTGAATAAGATTGAAGACTAATTCTTAAACTGAAACAGTACTGAGGAATTTGTTAAGTAAGTGTATGTTGTGAATGTCTTAATAAACGGTTGAATTTCTACAGGTGTCTTGCATGGCTCTCCTTGACTGAAGGCTCCAGAAAGCTTTTTACATGAAGGTAAGTATCCTTTGCTCATGAAACATACATAACGTGTTTTTTTAAAAAGAACTATTCTAAATGAAAGCCGATACTGTGATGATAACATAGTTCAGCAGACATAACCTCTGATGAACAATCCTATGTCTTTCGCTCCTATCTGATGTATCTGGCTGTAATGTTTGAAGGAATATTTTTGCAATATTGTAGTACACAGTAGAAGTGTGGTTTTGTGGTTGTAAGGCTGAAGGATAATGACAAGCACATGGAACCTTGGCGTGGGCTTTGGCCTCAATCCTAGATCATAAAGGTTGTCAAGGCTTTTTTAATTGCCAGTTTTCTAAGTATGCTGGCAAAATCGCAAACCATAAAATGCTGGCCAAGAGTATTGAGAGCTAATCTAAACACTGTTCAAATTCAGTAACCAAAGAATAGTATAAAATGTTCTGAATGGCTCAAGTTTCTGGGCTAAATTTTTTTTCTTGTCTTCAAACAGATCCTTCAATTTTGAATTTCAAGGTAAGTCACCTTGAATTTTTACAGATTATAATTGCCTGTAACCAGTGATGCGATGATTCTGCCAAATGATAAAAAGTGATATCAACTTTAAAACCGTTCCATTTATTTCTGAGGTTACTATAGTAATGTGTAGCCTACAGGTAGTCTAAGCCAGAGAAATGAGGTTTTGTTTTTTTTTTTAAATAGGGCTCCTATGGCAGAAGTGGACAGATTGGCAATTTCACCTCACTATTTAAAAGGTGAGAAATGAAGATGTTAACCATGAATCTACTACAGAATATGTGATGATCTCACTACAACTTGAACTCTCTCACTGATTACTTGATGACTGTAAAGGATCTGATATTCTGTCTTAACAATTACAATTTAAATGGAAATATGGAGATGTGCCTAACAGGTACCTCTGTTGCAGGTGACTGGATGGAGACTCAGAAGATACCTCAGACTGTTTTCCCATCATAGTTAACTTCAAAAAGTTAATCAATAAACTGAATGGAATTAAATACAAAGTGTGCGTTTGGTTCTCTAACAGGAACAAGTAGAGAAGTTTGTTCAGGCATGGGTTTATGTCTATACATGTGTTCCCAAGCCTTTCTCAGGATGAGGTTTTTTTAATTTTATTTTATTATGCATACAATATTCTATGTATGTCTGCAGGCCAGAAGAGGGCACCAGACTATTACAGATGGTTGTGTGAGCCACCATATGGTTGCCGGGAATTGAACTTAGGACCTTTGGAAGAGCAGGCAATGCTCTTAACCACTGAGTCATCTCTCCAGCCCCTCAGGATGCGTTTTTAAAGCAAGCGCATGACTCATAGCTTCAGTTTATGAAGCTTCCTAAACTATTGGCCTTAGGTCTTTGGTATCATTGGCAGGTAGTGGTGCCCGCTTGAGTTGATAGCACTGAAAAGGTCTGGGTTCTGTTGATAGCAACTAGAAAAAGGTGTGAGGGGAGGGCTGCAGGCAATCTAGTTATTGGAAGCATTTGGGCTGCAGAGTTGGGAATGAAACTAGAGGATTGAAGAGTTGAAGTGAACATCTGCACTTAACCCTCCTGGCCTGTGGGTTCTCAGGAGTTGGAAAAAGCAATGAGAAGGAAGTGTGGGGGGAGAAAGGTAGGTAGATCCACCGGAATTGTGTGTAGGTTGCAGCATATATGGTCTGCTGTTCAACTGGGGACAATATTGGGATGGTTTTGTTGAGTTGAATCACCCTGCTGGCTTGAGATGGAGCCCCTCCTTGAGTTGATAGAGTAAAGAGGAAGTTCAATCCTCCAGAGATGGGGTGGGTAACTCCCCAGTTGCTCTGATAGACTGACCTGGCTTCGGGGATCTCTGGCCCTTCAGTACTAGGATTAATGATTTGCCCCATCCATCACACTTGCCTCATGAAAGCTGAACCGACATCACTGATTAGCAATGTTCCAGGCCAACTATATTTTTAGATTCTCATGTGTTAGATTTGCATGTGGATGGAGGACCAGTCTTTTTTCACCATGTAATTTTATTTTTTTAAATATGTAGACAATCATCTGTCTACATGTATGCCTGCAGGCCAGAAGAGGGCACCAGACCTCATAGATGGTTGTAAGCCACCATGTGGTTGCTGGGATTTGAACTCAGGATCTTTGGAAGAGCAGGCAATGCTCTTAAACACTGGCCCTCACCATGTAATTTTAAACGGACAAAAATTAGTTCTCCAGATTTGAAGGCAACCACCCTTATCCAGGGTGCCATCTTGCTTGACAGATCTCTTTGGAAATAGACCCACTGTGTTGCCTTAGCCTTAGATTCCCAGTGTAGATCGGGCTGGTCTCACAAGTGCTAAAATTTTTTGTATGCAGAGCTGTCTGCCTACATGCCTGCATGCCAGAAGAGGGCCCCAGATGGTTGGAGATGGTGAGCCTCTGTGGGTGCTGGGAATTGAACTCGGGACCTGAGCCATCTTCTAGGCTTTAGGGTCCTCCGTTTCTTACAGAACACAGAATGACCTTTCCTACAGGGAAGTGTTGCATCCCAGTATTGTTTTAGCCTGTTAAATTTATAGGAACAAAAAGATGGCCTAGTTGCCAAATAGGTGCTCATTTTCTTTAGTCCTTCCATCTCAACATCTTGAGCACTATATAACAGGATGATGCTGGTGATTGAACTAAAAGTTACGTTCTATACAAGTGCTTTACCACTGAGCTGCTCTGGTGGTTTGAATAAGTGGCCCCAATAAGCTCATCTGAATGCTTAGCAGGGAGAGTCACTTTTTAAAAAAGTGATAAGGGTTAAGGGGTGTGGCCTTGTGCATTTCCAGCCCTGCTTTACAGTATTCCAAGTCATTTCTCAACTGATTCTGGCAACATGGATTCTGTAAAATAGCCAGGACAAGTGTCATTAACATATAAAAGTGACAAAGGCTAAGAATTTAACTTGCTGAAGGTGTAGTACTGTATAGAATCTTGAGATTTTTTTCCCTGAATTCTATTGTGCTTACTTCGCAGTATATTATACTGATGTCTAAAAGGTCACCACAAAGTCAATTTATATGGTTCTAGTGAGGCTAGATGAATTTAAACCCTCTCACATCATTTGGTAGTCTACAGAGGCAAATATTCTGTATGACTGACCTAAATAACCTATCTGGGTTATGTAAAACACGAAGACTTGTCGGGGTGGTGGTGGTGGCATACAGAACTTGTGAGGCAGGCATGAGTTTTGAGGACAGTCTAGACTACAGAGCAAGTTCCTGGACAGATTTCAAAGCTACACAAACTGTCTCAAAAACAAAACAAAAATTCCAATGTTTTCTGTTTGTTTTTATAATGCTTCAATTAAAACTTCCACAAAAGTCACAACCACAGAAAGTCCTAATGGTACATGTTACCAAATCAATTGGGTAGCTTCTGTTTTTTATGAAGCAGTGATGACTGCTTCCACTCCACTCTGGAACTAAGAAGACAAAACTTAAGAGCTCAAGTTTTTGGAAGGTGTGGCTGCTGCATTCTCCTCTTCTGAATCTGCTGGCCATGTGACTTGGATGTGGTAGGGCTTCAGTTCTTCAGGAGGCACAGAATCTGGAGCACTGCTCATGAGGTCATGTCCTCGATAGGATTTGGGGAAGGCTATGACATCTCTGATGCTTGGGGCTCCAGTGACAAGACACAGCAGTCTGTCTAGCCCTACGATATAAAATACAAAGTTAACAGACGAGAAATGCACAGAACTTAACTTTTGGAAAGAACCTGGTATTTTCTACTGTACTTTTTGGAGATGAGGTTTTACTATATAGCCCTGACTGTCTTGGACTTGCCGGTTGTCCAGGCCGACCCTGAACTCACAGAAATCTGCCTGCCCCTGCCTTCACAGTGCTGGGATTTAAGGCATGTGCCACCAATGCCTGGCCCAGTGTTCTTCCTTTAAAAGATGTAGAGAGCTTTTTTTTTTTTTTTTTTTTTTTTCCTGGCTTCATGCATTCTAGACAAGTACTCTACCACTGAGTTGTGAAAACCTCAGGCCTGTAGAGAACGTGTATTTCATTCTTTGTTTTGTTTTTGAGAAAGGATTTCATTCTTTGTGTGTAGGGCTGAGACAAGGTTCTTTGTCTAACAATCCTGACCTTCCTGGAACTCACACTCACTCTGTAGAGCAGGCTGGCCTCGAACTCACACGTCTGATGCATCTGTGTGTGTGTATGCGCCACCACCACAGGATTTCACGTACTCTAGGCTGGCCTGGAGCTCTCATATTTTTACTATTTTTATTGTGTTATCTGTGCACATGAATGCAGGTGCCCACTGAGGCCAGAGGGGTCCAATCCCCGTTCCCCAACACTAGAATTCTATGAAATTGTGAGCTGTCTGATGTGGGTGTTGGAATTAAAATTCAGGCTGTATCTGGTGCACATAAAAAAGCAGACTGGCAGTATGCAGACTCAAGCCCGACGGGGGTCCCAGTGGTGAGAGGGAAGTGGACATGAGCTCCCCTCGCCCCTAACTAAGAAACTAGCTCTAATCAACTTGAGCTTCCCATCCTTAATCAAGAAACTATCTCCAATCAACTTGTAAAGGAAACTTAGTCATCTCGAATTGAATCCCAGTGGGTTTACTCACTGGCAAGCCCCATGCCCAGCAGTAGATGGTAAACACAAAAGGAACCTAGTGATATTTTTATAGAATTTTTATAGACTTTTTGCCTTATTGCTCTGTTCAGATATTCTTTATCTTTCTGGTCTTTTGTTTGTATATTATGGTTTCTGATTTTGTGTTTTTTATGTTTGTTTGGTTTCTGTGTATGTTTACTGATGTTTCTTTTTGTTTGCCTTTTCTCTCTCTGTGTGTGTGTGTGTGTGGGGGGGTGTTTTGAGACACTGCCTGGCCTGTTACGTTTCTAAAAAGAGGGAGGAAGGAAGAGGCCAGGTGGTAGTGCTGCAGCCCATCACTCAGGAGGCAGAGGCAGGTGGATCTCTGAGTCCTGAAACTAACCTGCTCTACACGATGATTTTCAGGGCTACAGAGAGAAAAGAAAGAAAGAGAGAGAGAGAGAGAGAGAGAGAGAGAGAGAGAGAGAGAGAGAGAGAGGGGGGGGGGGAGGGAGGGAGGGAGGAAAGAGAAAGAAAGAAAGAAAGAAAGAAAGAAAGAAAGAAAGAAAGAAAGAAAGAAAGAAAGGTAGGTAGGTGGAGATCTGGGAGGAGCAGGGGGACAGAAAGTTGTGATCAGAATATTTTGTTTTGTTTTTTTTGTTTTTTCGAGACAGGGTTTCTCTGTAGCTTTAGAGCCTATCCTGGAACTAGCTCTTGTAGACCAGGCTGGCCTTGAACTCACAGAGATCCACCTGCCTCTGCCTCCGAGTACTGGGATTAAAAGCATACACCACCACCACCTGACTCAAAATATATTTATTATATAAATTATTTCTCTTTTTTTAAATTATTTTTTAAATGATATGTTTATATTTTATGTGCATTATTGTTCTGCCTGCATGTATATTTGTGTGAGGGTGTCATTTCCCCTGGAGTTGGAGTTATAGACCGTTGCGAGCTGCCTGTGGGTACTGGGTATTGAACCTGGGTCTTGATTGCAGTCAAAAGAATAAAATATGATGAACAATGCCTTGGGGAACTGTGTGAGAGACCAGGAAAAAAGGCAGAGGGCCTTTCACCTCAGGTGCAGTTTGTTCCCTGGATTGCTCTAAGTTGTGATTTTGTGCCTCCCGTGACAAATACTGGCATTAAATTTTAAGGCATGTTTATTCTCGCTGGATATCAGAATATAGCTATAGACCCTAAGCTGGTGAAAGGACATGCTGAGTACTATCCTCAGTGTACCCTCAATCTGGATATGGCCGCCTGCCTCGCTTTCATGCTTTTCCATATAATCTACGTATCAGGCAACTGTGCTTTCTCTGTCCTGAGAAAGTTCTGGGAAAGGGCTACTCTGTTAATAGTATGTGCTTACTGGTGCTTATTTAAATGTTTTTCTGAACCCAAACAACCTTCCTTGGATCACTGCTTTATTTCATTAGTGTGTAAAAGTACACTGAAACCAAAGTAAAATTGTCTACAGCATTAGACTGTTGTTTACCCATTCTTTAAGGACCTCAAGTCCCAGGTCTCACAGACAGATCTGGATAGGTCAACAAAAAGTTGACACTAGCCCCCAATTTTTTTTCTCCAAATAAAAGGAAAAAACCCAAAACCAAAAAAACAAATTCAAGTCCTCTTCGACAGTAGTAGGTACTTTTTTGTTGTTGTGTTGTTTTTAAGTGTGTGTGTGTGGGGGGAATTGTCACACTGTAGCCTTTGTTGACCTGGAACTTGCTATGGTGACCAAGCTGGCTTTGAATTCACAGAAATCTGCCTGCCTCTGCCTCTCAACTCTCCCAACTGTGTTTTTCTCTTCCCTCTCTCTCTCCCTCCCTCTCTCTCTCTCTCTCTCCCCCCCCCCCCCCTCCCTCCCCCCCTCCCTCCCTCCCTCCCTCCCTCCCTCCCTCCCTCTTCTGTGCAGGCATGTGTGCACCTCCACACCTAACAGTAAAATAAAAATGAAGTGTGTTCATATCTGCACAAGGCTTTGGGTTCAACCTCACCTCATAAATTACTGAACAAAATGAGACTCACATGGAACTCTTGGACTCAGCTCCTCCCAATTCCTTCCCCTTAAACTGGGAGTCTGAATTTGAGATGGTGCCATGGAATGGAATTTAGTGTACAAAATGACAAATTGTTTACCTAAGGCAATTCCTCCATGAGGGGGTGCCCCATATTCTAAAGCCTGGAGCAGATGAGAAAGCAATTTCACATCTTCCTGAAATGCAAAACACGTTTCATTTAAATATACCGAATGCAAGTCTGTTGTCACAGACTGAAATAAACAGTAAGGGAAATGAAGTTCATTTTAAACATGACATGACTTAAACAACGCACTGGGAGATGTTAATATAAATACAACAACAGAGCTTTATGAGGGTTAAAGTTCAATGGATTAGGACAAGTCCACTCCAGCACTCTGGAGAAGGCAGGGAGACAATGAGTGCCAGCCTGGCCTGAGCGACAGCCTTAACCCAAAAGACTACTAAGTCCACAGAGGCCCACCTGGCTTTTCCTCTCAATGTTATCATTCACTGGGAATGACACTTCAGGAGCTTGTTCTCGAGAGTCGTCCTTCCGTTCCTAAACTACCTGAGACAGGGCTTTAGTAGCCCAAGCTGACTCAGCAACTCTACCGCAGCCTCTTGAAAGCAGATTTCAGGCTCGTGCCACCTCTGTGCTTTGTGACTTGGCCTAGCACCTGCCTCAGTTTTTCATCTTTAAAATGAGCATAATGAGGGCATCCCTTACAGAAATTATTGTGAAGGTTAAATAACACATCAGTGAATATATGGTACTGTTTTGTTTTGTTTTTTTTTTTTTTCATTTTTTTAAGTTGATTTTTGTTGAGTTCTACATTTTTCTCTGCTCCCCTTCCTGCCTCTCCCCTTCAACCCTCTCCTAAGGTCCCTTATTTTATTTTTAAGTCAGGGTTTTGCTATATAGCCCAGGATGGCCTGGAACTCAAGGCAATCCTCATATTTCAACCTCTAAGTGTTGGAATTAAGTGTATGAGCCACCACATTTGGCAGTATATCATGTAGCCCCTGACACATAGTAAGCATGTGATTTGAAAGAAAATGACCACATAGGCTCATAGGGGTTGGCACTATTGGGAGTTGTGGTCTTGCTGGAGTGGGTGTGGCCTTGTGGAAGAAGTGTGTCACTGGGGGTGGGCTTTGAGGTCTCAGATGCTCAAACCACACCTGGTGTGAGATATCTTTTCCTGCTGCTTGCTAATCCAGATATTGAACTCTCAGGTCCTTCTCCAGCACCACATCTGCTACATGCAACCATGCTTCCTGCCATGGTGATAATGGATTAAACCTCTGAAACTGTAAGCCAGCCCCAATTAAATATTTTCCTTTTTAAGAGTTGCCATGGTTGTGATGTCTCTTCACAGCAATAGAAACCCTAACAGTAAGCATTAATAAGCAAATAATATTATCATTTGCTTGTCTCAGTCCCTACATACAAAAGCTGACATTTTGTATTTAGTAAACTCTCCTTTTTAAACAAATGTTTCATACAACAAATATGTGGTCAAAAGAAAGGCAAGGTTAGAAGGCATTTGTTACCTTTAATAATGTTGCCAGGATGTACCTCTGTAGCTGTGCATCATGAATTCGGATAGAACCACCTCCTATCTCACTGCCATTTAAAACCAAGTCATAGTGTTGGCCACGAACCTACAAGATTCACAGGATTTCCATATTAGAGAAAATTCCCGACTTTTAATTCTACAGGACCACGACATTGTACTTAAAAACAATTTATTAACAGTAGGCTCAGTTTTCCCTTGGCTCTCCTGAGTGAATGTTGAAGTCCTTTGTGTCTATTTAGATATTTACTTTTTATCTGGAAGAATAAAATAAAAGATCAATACCTTTTCAGGCTCAGTATAGAGGAGATGAATGTCACTAGGGTTAGGAGCAGTGAACGGGTGGTGGGCTGACTCCAGCTCTGTGGGACTCTCTTCCTTAGTAACGAAGAGTGGGAAGTCCACCACCCAAAGGAAAGAAAACAGTGCTGGGTCACGGAGTACCACTCCTCTCATTTCCAGAAGGTCTGCACACTGCAGTCGTAACTTTCCCAACAAAGAGCACTGTAAACAAAAGACACAAACATTAAGTTAGCTTTTTGTCAGAATGGGCATTGGATAGACAACCTAAATTTTGAAGGCCAGACTCTATTAAAAGACTGGCCAATTACTAGATGAGACACATTTTCTCAGGGGACAAAGACGATAAGCACACACGACCAGCAGCCTGAGCTGACTGTGTGAGCAGCTCATACGGGTGACCAGGAACACAGGCTCCAGAGCCTCACAGACCAAGCTCTGAGCCTGTTTGTCTACTTACTAATTTCTTTGCATCTCATTATAAGTAAATGGGGATAAAATACCTACTCCAACACTGAAGTGTTGAGGTGAGGTAGGGAATTGCTTTATTTTCCAGGTTGGCCTTGAACTCAAAACTGGTTCAACCCTGAGAAGCTGGGACCACAGGTGCATGGATAAGATTTGTAAAGTTAAGTGAGACATAAGGTATAGAACCCAGTAGAGTATGGGGGTCAGTTTCATTCATTCTAATTATTATTATTACAATTTTCGTTCCTGAAGGGATATGGTGAGGATTTGGTGAATGTCTGATATGCACTTAATAGTCAGAAACTGTTGGCTATGATTAGCGGTGGCATGAGTTAGAAGTTGATATGAGGCTAAATTCTGAGGGTTGGGAGGCAACTCGGAAAAATGCCTGTCAAGAAAACATGAGCACCAGCTGGATCCCCATTACCCATGTAAAAGGCAGTTATCTGTGACAGCAGCACTTGTGGGGCAGAGACATGATGTGGGAGGTCCTTCTGTATATGTGTTGCTCTTATTGGTTAATGAATAAAGCTGCTTTTGCCTATGGCAGGGAAGAATATAGCCAGGCTGAGATACATATATAGAGAATAGGCGGAGTCAAAGAGACAACATGTAGCTGCCGAAGGAGACAGCCGTCAGAACCTGATTGGTAGGCCACACCCTCATGATGATATATTGATGGGCAGAATGGAGATAAATTAAGATGTAAGAGATAGCAAGGAATATGCCTAAGCTATTGGCCAAACAATGTTGTAATTAATATAGTTTCTGTGTGATTATTCAGGTCTGGGCAGCCAGCAAATGAACGAGTAGCCTCCAATTACAGAGACAAGTGTATTCCTGGAACTTATTGAGCAGCTAGTCTAGCTGATCAGAACTCCAGGTTCAGTAAGAAACACTGTCTCAGAACGTTAAGGTAGAGATTGAGGAAGAATACTCAGTATTATTTCACACAGGCACTTATGTGTATACACTCACATATACACACATATCACCCATTTATCACACACAAAATGTGAATTTGGGAAATAGTTAATGATTTAGATTTGATTTCTCCACTTTTTAGGTATGTTATGATAAGAAAACCATTCACCTCTGTATCTCTATGTGGTCTCAGATTTGTGGCCTAGGTGGCTTTTCTTCCTGCCAAGGAGTGAGCTAGCATGCCCAGTTCTACAAGTTTTAATATTCATGTGGGGTTTTCTGTAATGTTTTGTATATTTCACAAGGGCCTTTCTAACTACATCCACTCTCCCATTTATTTCATGACAGAGGATGGTTTTGTTGGTACATGGCTACACTCAGCACCTGTGATTGAAAACCAGTCCTGCCTTGACCACAGCAGTTATCAGCCAGCAGCCCCGTCCTCCAGTGGACTGAACTGTCCCTCCATAGTTTTAGGAATACATACATTGTGTACAAAAGTTTGTAATTACCAATTCCTTTCTTTTACAAACCTTCAAAATATTTTTTCATAGTTGTATTGACTTCTTGATAAGAGCCAGATCTGACTGTATAATGCCAATAAAGTTGATACCTGATAAAAAGTCCAGTTTTAAAGTTTTCATTGTGTGTGTCTGAGAATGGGAGAGCTGGAGATGGAGACGGGAGGACAGAGAGACAGACAGAGAGAGAGAGAGAGAGAGAGAGAGAGAGAGAGAGAGAGAGAGAGAGAGAGAAAGAGAGGAGACAACTTTCGGAAGTCAGTTTTCTCTTACCTTGTGGGTTCCCAGAGACTGAACTCAGGCCATTAGACTTGGCAGCAAGTGCCTTTACCCACACAACCACCTCACTGCCCCAAGACCCCAGTTTTGGCTTGCTTGTTTTAGTTTTGCGTTATTGAGACAGGATCTTACTATGTAGTGTAGGATGGTCTCCTGCTCTCCATACCACCATGCACAGAATGGCTCTAGTTTTTATATAGTGTATTATAAAGTAGTGAAATACATTTACATAACAAGTTACGCAGAGCAGCCCTGCTTTATGAAACTAACAGTCCATCTTAAATATGTAAACAAACATGGGGAAGAGGCAGCCCTAACAGTCCATCTTAAATACGTAAACAGACATGGGGAAGAGGCAGCCTTTTGCACACAGCCATGTGCTGAGACAATTTTACTCACTGCTTTCTCATGTTCCCCAGCAGTCAGGAGCACCATGTCTTCCTCTTGGATCTCCATCAATCTGGTTAATTCCAATCTTTCCTCCTCCATTATGAATTTAGCAAATGGTGAACTCCAGTTCCTCTTGGCATTCAGGAATACAGGCAGGACTTCCTTGGTAAAGAAAAAGGTATATATATTTGTTTTTTTGAGATAGGATTTCTTTGTAGCTTTGGAACCTGTTCTGGAACTAGCTCTTGTATACCAGGCTGGCCTCAAACTCACAGAGATTTGCCTGCCTCTGCCTCCTGAGTGCTGGGATTAAAGGTGTTTGCCACCACTGCCCAGCTATTGTTAATTTTCAAAAGTGAGATGAATTTGTTTTCTCACAGAAGAAAGATTTCTTGTTCTGAGCAGACTACAACTTACATGATACTGTGTCTTTTCCATCATGGACCCCTTCAAAATGATACAAAATAAACAATTTAAAAGTTAGGCCTGAGGTGTAGGCATGGAAGCCCAGCTACTCAAGAGACTCCAACAGGAGGCCTGCCTGAGCTATAAGAGTGAGTCAAGGCCAGCCTAGGCAACTTAGTGAGACTCTGCCTTAAAAAAGGGAAAAATAAAAGGACAGCAGAGGATATAATTGATCTTAATAGTAGAGCACTTGCCTACTTGAGAGAGGCCCTAGAAGTGTCTGTGATTTTTTTTTTCCTTTCACTTCTGGCGGATTGCAAGTGAATGGAATAAGAATGACTGAGCTGGGGGCCAGTGAGATAACTCAAGTGTGTGACCTCAGCATGTATCCCCACTCCCCATCATGTACACACACACACACAATAAGAAGTACATACATACAATAAGAAGTAAATAAATTTTTTAACAAATGTAGTAACAGTCCCACCAGGTAGAGAATGCTTTGGTCTCTCATGTGTTGGGATCATAAACATTTCGCCTGTCTTTGTTTGCAATAGGGTCTTGCTACCTAGTCCAGGCTGGTCTAGTAGAACTCACAGTGGTTGTGCTTTAACTTCCTGAATACTGGGTACAGATGTGTGCCACTATGCCCAGTCTAAAAGAATATCTCTACAGAGAAAAAGAGAAAGAAAGGATGGCTCCTTAATTTTTTATGAATAGTTTTTCAGTCTTTTATTTTCTAAAACTTTGCCTTGATCCGTTTTGGAAATCCTTTTCCTCCTTTCTTTCTCCTTGAACTGATGACCAAATCTAGGGCCTTGTATTGCTAAGCAAGCACTCCCCACAAGTACCACTAGGGGCAGTCTCAGTATCTCTTTAAACTTAAAGTTTGAGACAGGGTTTCATTATGTTACGCAGGCGGCCTTAATTCACAAGGTAGCTCAGATATGCCTTGGACTTATGACTTTCCTGCCTCAGCATCCTGTTCTCGTGTTTCCTTATTAAAATATCTTTATCCCTCTTTGAGCTTGAGTTACAAGGCAAGTGAAGTAAGCAGTCCACTTAAAAAGAAATTTGAGAGGTGGGTGTTATGGTGCACACTTACAACCCAATACTCAAAATGAAAACTTGATGATCAAGAGTTCAAGGAAAAGCCGGGCGGTGGTGGCGCATGCCTTTAATCCCAGCACTCGGAAGGCAGAGGCAGGCGGATCTCTGTGAGTTCGAGACCAGCCTGATCTACAAGAGCTAGTTCCAGGATAGGCTCCAAAACCACAGAGAAACCCTGTCTCGAAAAAAACAAAAAACAAACAAACAAACAAAAAAAAAGTTCAAGGAAGCCTTGGCTACATAAAATCCTGCCTTAAAAAAGCAAAATAACAAAAACCAAAATGAACTTTAATATTAATTTCTTTATACCATAACTTATTTAAGCATCCCTGTATGTTCACTCTGTTCTTGTTATAAATGATACTGTGGTGAGCATAAGATCTCCTTATATCTAGGATACTGCATCTAAAACATATCACAGAAAACTTCTGACACTAAGAGCTTGACTCTTCATTTTATTTTCTGGGTTTTGTTTTGTGAGACAGAATCTGAAGTAAACCAAGCTGCCCTTGAGCTCCTACCTACACATAGGCGCTGAGACTAAAGAGTATGCTATCATGCCCAGCTGCCAGGACTCTGGTTCCAAAATGCCCAAGACAATTTACATGTCCAGTAATGTAAGAATTTTCTGCTCCTGCTCTTCATTTTAGTAAGATTATCCCCTAAACCCAGAACATAAAAATATGTTGGTCAAAGGCGTACTCATAATTTAAAAAATGGACACAGGGAGAAGAACCAATAAGGCTTTCCACCCTAGTCATGCCACTGTCAACCTTGACCACCAAGGAACTATTCACTTATTTAATTCCTAAAAAATAATCTATTTATTTGTATTTTATGTACATTGGTGTTTTGCCTGCTGCTTGCATATCTGTGTGAGGGTGCTGGATCTTGTGGAACAGGAGTTATAGACAGTTGTGAGCTGCCATGTGGTTGCTGGGAATTGAACTGAGGTCCTCTGGAAGAGCAATCAGTGATCTTAACTGCTGAGCCATCTCTCCGGTCCCATTTATTTAAATTTTAAAACTGGATTAAAATACTTTTGTGTATGTTAAAAGAATATGGCTTAACTTTCAGTATGATAGTAAATTCAATTGTTGGCTGGAGAGATGGCTCAGCAGTTAAGAGCAATGGCTGCTCTTCCAGAGGACCTGGGATCAATTCCTAGCACCCACCTGGCAGTTCACAACTATTTGTAACTCCTGTTCTGGGGGATTCCACACCCTCACACAAACACACATGCAAACAAAACACCCATGTACATAAGATACAAATTATTAAGAGATTCAATTGTCTAAATTGAAGTCTTTCAGTAAAGATAGATGCACAGTAAAAACATGATCTGAAAAAATGACTCTCAAACCTAGGAGCTCAGCAGTGAAGGGGACCAGTTGCTCTTGCAGAGGATCCGGGTTCAGTTTTCAGAACCCACATGGTGGCTCACAATCATCTGTCACTCCATTCTAGGGGATTCAGAGGCCCTTGTGGGCCCACAGGTAGCAGGCATGCACTTGATGCACATACATATATGCAGGCAAAACACCCACACACATAACAAAAATAAATCTAAAAAGCAAAACCAAGCCAAAACTAGAGCCGTGCAATTGTTAGTAGAACAGATTGCCACAAAACGCTGCCCCTTACCTGACTGAAATGGTGAGTTGCAAAGTCTCTAATGAACGCAATGTCTTGCTTTCTCAAGTACTTCTGATGAAAGAAAATCAAAGTAAATTCTTCAATATGACACTCAGCTTTATGAACAGGTTCACAATGTCAAATTAGAAGATATAAGCACATTTGTTCATGTCTTTTCAATACGATTGGGAATTAATAAAAATTTTAATCTCTTCTTCAAAATGACATATGTTTTAAGGCTTGCTGCAACTTTCACGGGATCGCAATTTCCCTACCATAGGTCTCGTGGAGACTGTTGTGACTGTCACCAGCAGACTGTCATGCAGTGTGCAGGACAAACAAAGGTGAGTTCTACAACCGTCAGATCAAGAGGATCCAGATTCTGATGATTTCTGGTTCTGTTAAATATATATGTTTTCTAAATTATCTGAATTTTTTTTCTTTGTGATAGGGTCTCTATATAGCTCAGGATATCAAGTGTTAATGCACCAATATCGAATATATTCTCTTTCAAAATATACATTCTAGAGAAAACATAGCATTGCGCTTCACTTACTGCTCCTTCAGGAACACAGATAGCTTTGACAGTTCCTTGGGGCTTAGCCAGTGCATCTTGAAGAAATCTGATCTCTGTGTTTCTGAACACATCACTGATATCCACAATCTATAAAACAGATAAAAATGGATAAACAAAGTCATTTCCACCTCAAGATATTTTACAAATAATGTTTTTTTTTGCTTCTTTATATTTTCATATGTATTTGGGTGTGTGTGTATATGTATATGTACACACAGTTGCACTGCTGCATATACAGAGACACATGCATTTATGTGCATGTACATGTAGAGGCTGGAGGTTGTCAGGAATCATCCTCAATTGTATCTTTTGAGACAGGGTCTCTCAATCAAACCCAGAGCTCCTGATACAGCTAATCTGTCTAGTCCGCTTGCTCTGCCTCCACTCTTAGGTGCTGAAATTATAGGCAGGCCCCATGACTATCTAGCATTTACATAGGTTCTATGGATCTGAACTCAGGTCCTTACATTTGTGTGTCAAGCATTTAACCATTGAACCAACCATTTCTCTATTCCACAGGTAAGATGTATATATCTTATACATACACACACACACACACACACACACACACACACACACACACACACACACGTCTTGCTTTTGGAAAGGGAACTTAAGAATAAGTAGCACAGCACTAAGATGCTATTATTCTTTTTGTTATAGTTTGTTAACAACAGAGGCAACAACATAAAGGAACATTAAGAATATTATCCAAAAATGTAACACTTATAAATTTATTCAAAATGTTTGAAAAGATGGCTGAACTACTTGGGGGGTGGTCCTGGAAACATGAAGAAAGTACCTTCATCCCAAAGCGAATATCTGGCTTATCAGTTCCGTAGGTGGCTAGTGCCTCAGCGAAAGTCATGGAAGGAAAAGGAATCTCCACAGGATCTTTATCATCAGGCCAGGAATACTGCAGCAAACCCTCAATTAAACGCTGAATGCCAGTTTGGTCTACAAAAGACATCTCTATGTCAATCTGAAACCAAAATAACATAGAAACTAATATGAACAGTCACAATATATATTTCTTGGCTTTAAGTTACCATATAAATAACTGCCCAGAAAAAAATACATAGTTAAGGGTATAAATATCATTATACTTCATTTTTATGACTGCTATTGCATAACATACACCAACTTCTTTAGTTCCCATGGCTAGCTAACAGTTGAGTCTCAGAGAAACTAAGTAAATTGCTTGCATACTGCAATCAGTAAGTAATCAGGCTACATCTGATCCTGATTTTTTTTAATTAATTAATTTATTTATTAAAGATTTTTGTCTCTTCCCCGTCACCGCCTCCCATTTCCCTCTCTTTCCCCCAATAAGGTCCCCCTCCCTCGTCAGCCCAAAGAGCAGTCAGGGTTCCCTGCCCTATGGGAAGTCCAAGGACCACCCACCTCCATCCAGGTCTAGTAAGGTGAGCATCCAAACTGCCTAAGCTCCCACAAAGCCAGTACGTGCAGTAGGATCAAAAACCCATTGCCATTGTTCTTGAGTTCTCAGTAGTCCTCATTGTCCGCTATGTTCAGCGAAACCGGTTGTATCCCATGCTTTTTCAGACCCAGGCCAGCTGGCCTTGGTGAGTTCCCGATAGAACATCCCCATTGTCTCAGTGTGTGGGTGCACCCCTCGCGGTCCTGAGTTCCTTGCTTGTGCTCTCTCTCCTTCTGCTCCTGATTTGACCCTTGAGATTTCAGTCCAGTGCTCCAATGTGGGTCTCTGTCTCTGTCTCCTTGTTTAGTTCCCATGGCTAGCTCACGGTTAAGTCTCAGAGAAACTAAGTAAATTGCTTGCATACTGCAATCAGTAAGTAATCAGGCTACATCTGATCCTGATTTTTTGATTCTAAATTTGTGATTTGTGCATTTAATCACACTGATTAATGTGATCTTAACAAAACCAAATAAGGGTTTTGATTAGATAAATATCAGCATATAGAATTATTTGCTTTAAAGATAGCATGTAAGTTTTCAAAAAACTAAAACTAACTACTATATGATCTGGTTTCCCCAGTCTTGGTTATATACTCAAAAGCTCTAAGACTTAGCACAGAGATACTTGCACATCTATGTTTATTGCTGTACCATTCATAATAGCTAAGAACCAAAAACAGCCATGATACCCATTAATGGATGAATGAATGAGGAAAATGTGTTTTATATACATACACAATGAAGTTTTATTGAGCCATAAAGAGAAATAAACTCATGACATTTGCAGGAAAATGAAATTAAAAATTACGTTTGATGAAGTATCCCAGGTACAAGTACCCCATGCTTTCTCTCATACGGCAGATTCTAGATTTTAATTGTTACAATATGTGCATATATGTGTGCAGGTCATGGAACTATAAGAGTGGAAAGAAGGGATCTTAAGGGAGAGCAATAAAAAGCAGGTGATGCATATGATGTAAAGGAAGGAGGTGGATGGCAGGGGAGGCAGAACAGTGGGGACAGAGCGGACTAGAGAAGAATGAAGGCAAGAGGATCAACAAAAATGAAGTGTGTATGAAAATAAAACATGAGGGGGGCTGGAGAGATGGCTCAGAGGTTAAGAGCATTGCCTGCTCTTCCAAAGGTCCTGAGTTCAATTCCCAGCAACCACATGGTGGCTCACAACCATCTGTAATGGGGTCTGGTGCCCTCTTCTAGCCTACAGACATACATGCGGACAAAATATTGTATACATAATAAATAAATAAATATTAAAAAAAAGAAAATAAAACATGAGACCCATTACCTTTTATGTTAATTTTTAAAAAATCATAAAATTATTGTCCTAGTATTGAAAATCCTTAGTTGTATAGCAAACATGAATTTGTAAGAGCAAGTGTATATAACTGAGTACCTGAGTAAACTCTGGCTGTCTATCTGGTCTCGAACCTTCATCTCGATAACACCGGGCAACCTGAAAATATCTGTAATTGAAAACTAGAGTTAAGGGCTGGAGAGATGGCTCAGAGGTTAGGAGCACTGGCTGCTCTTCCAGACGTCCTGAATTCAATTCCCAGTAACCACATGGTTGGTGGCTCACAACCATCTGTAATAAGATCTGAGGCCCTCTTCTGGTGTGCAGGCACACTCAGGCAGAACACTGTATACATAATAAATAATCTAAAAAACAAAACAAAACAACAAAAAAGAAAACTAGAGCTAACCTAGCCTTGATTTCAAATGACCCAAATAATTTTCCCCAAGGTTTTGGCAATTCAAGCTATGAGACAGATTAATACTGCTCCTTAAAAGAAACTTTAGTTTTTCATTTTATTGGTGGTGCTGCAGCTCAGACTCAGGGCCCTGTACATGCTAGGCAAGCACTCTACTATGAAGTTGTATTCCAGTCTCAGGAGCTTTATTTTATGATGCTCAAATCTAATCAGATACATACATAGCTGACCTATGAGAGGCTAGTACCTCTGGATGCTCATATATTAGATGGGCATTCAAACCGGTCCATGTTTCTTTACATGTGTACTTTTACTTCTACAAGCTGAACTACGGTTTACAACGCGTGGACTCTTCCTGTGCTCTGCCATTCCCACTCTCACCTTCACCTTCAGAGATGAAGCCAGTTCTCTCTCAGCGGTCTAACACACAAGGCTTTCTTAATTTCTCTTTAAAATTATTTTTAAAAACTGAAATTAAATTATGTGTACGTGTGCATGTCTATGTGGGGGCAATACATGCCTCCAGAAGTTCATAGTGGCCAGAGGTGTGGATCACCCTGGAACTGGAGTTAACAGACGGTTTTGAGTGTCTGACCTGGGTACTTGAAATTGAGTTCAGGTCCTCTGCAAGAGCAGTACATCCTCTTAAGCTCCAAGACATTACTCCAGTCTGATTACAATGCTTACTGTATTTCCCTAAACAATATAGCTTCTTTTTCTTGCTTGAGACAGGGTCTCTCTGTATATATAGCTCTGGATGTCCTGGGACTCACTCTGTAGACCAGGCTGGCCTTGAACTCACAAAGATCTACCTGCCCCTGTCTCCTGAGTGTTAGGATTAAAAGTGTGTGCCACCACCACCCAACCAATATAATTTCCAATGATTAATATTTTGTAAATTTCAATATACTTTCAGTTTATATTTTGTTTTTTCACAGTTGTTTTTATTTATTATCCCATTTTATTTACTAGTCTTATTCATTGGAACAACTTTATTATTTATTTATTTATGCATGCACAAGGGCCTGAGTCTGAGCTGCAGCACCACAAATAAAATGAAAAACTAAAGTTTCTTTTAAGGAGCAGTATTAATCTGTCTCATAGCCTGAATTGTCAAAACCTTGGGGGAAATTATTTGGGTCATCTTAAATTAAGGCTAGGTTAGTGCCAGCTTTCTTTTTCGTTGTTTTGATTTTTAGATTATTTATTATGTATACAGTATTTTGCCTGCATGTATGCCTGCACACCGGAAGAGGGCACTAAATCTACTATAGATGGTTGTAAGTCCACCATGTGGTTGGTATTTTTAGATACAGGGTTTCTCTGTCTAGCCCTTGATGTCCTAGAACTCACTATGTAGACTTAGGTTGGCTTTGAACCCAGAGATCTGTCTGCCTCTGCCTCCCAAGTGCTGAGATTAAAGGTGTGCACCACCAGCAGTCCAGCTACTTTTAATCCCCTGTCAGAGCTACCTAATGCCAGCTTTCTATCTAATGCCAGCTGATAAACTTTAAGAGATTACTACTACAATTTTTAGGGAACAAGCAATCTCAAAATTCATGTGCAAATTTTAACCTTCTCAAATCAGAAAACTTAAAAATTTTCTTATTACTGGTGAATGACAGGTGGGGTATACAGGTGTGAGGGCACACACATGACATCAGGACAACTTCGTGGAGTCAGGTCTCCCCTTCCACCTGTGTGTGGGTTAAAAGGATTGAGCTTACGTTGCCAGTCTTACAGCAGGAGCTTTTAGCCTCTGAGCCATCTCACCATTCCCAGAGCAGACAAGTTTTGTCCCTTTCCTCCCCCTTGATCTTTCTTCTTCCCTTTTTGGATGAATAATAGCATTACCAAAAAACAAAAAAGCTGATTTACCTGTCTAGACCACCAACCATCAGAAGTTGCTTAAATTGCTGAGGACTTTGAGGGAGAGAATAAAACTTTCCAGGCTCCCTGGACGGTACTAAAAACTCTTTGGCACCCTTTTAAAGAGAGAGAGGTAGAAGAGAGAGAGAAGAGAAACATTATTGAAAAATAAACTAATGAAAAACCTAAGCCAGGTATGGCAAATGCCTGCAATTCCAACACTCAGGAGACTGAGGAAGAGGAATAGTAAGTATAGGGCATCCTGACCCACAAGCAAGATTCTGTCTTAAAACAAAACAAACCAAAAAAAAAAAAAATCCTGAAACAAAATTAACAACAAAACAAACTCAAAAGTATAAGTGACTAGTGCATAGTACAAGTAAATACTTAAACACACCAACGAAATTAAAGAGCAAAGTTCCTGATGACAGACAATTTCTGGTTCATCTTATAGCCCCTAAAACAATTTGCATACAATTACATTTATTTATTTATTATTTATTTTTAGAGACAAAGTCTCACTATGTAGCTTGTTGGACTGGAACTCACAGAGATCCGCTTACTCCTGACTCTTAAGTACTGGAATTAAGACATGTGCCATGACCAGCTACAGTAAACTTTATCTTTTTTAACTTATTGTATTTTTTACATGTCTGCGTGTGAGTGAGCATGCAAATGTGCATGTGGGTACACACAGGCTAGAAGAGGGCATCCAAACCTCTGAAACTGGAGATACAGGCTCCTGAGAACCACTTGACTTGGGTGCTGGAAACTGCACAGGGACCTCTGGAAGAGCAGCCAGTGCTCTTTGCCTGTGAGCCATCTCTCCGTTCTGAGATAGTGGCTTCAGCAAGCACTCTTAACTGCTGAGCCATCTCTTTAGCCCCTACAACAAGCTTTAAATACTGCTTGTATATAGTAGTTATTAAATGTGTGTGTGTGTGTGTGTAAACAAATTCTCAATTTTACTATTAGCAGAACAAATTTTATGCATCATTGTACTTCCTAAGCAAATAATTCTTTTTCTTAATTAATAAAAAATTTATGTGCATTGGTGTTTTGCCTGCATGTATGTTTGTATGAGGGTGTTGGGTACCCTGGAACTGGAGTTACAGACAGTTGCCATAGAGTGTTGGAAATTGAAGCTGGGTCTTCTGGAAGAACAGACAGTGCTCTTAACCACTGAGCCATCTTTTCAGCCCTAGCAAGTCATTCTTAAATTTTTTCTAAATTAAAAAGTAGGTATTTCTTTGTTTTTGAGCTTAGGACCTTGAACATGTTACACGGACACTGTATCACTGAACTATATACCTAGTATATAAACTGTTGTTGTTTTTTTAAGATTCATATATTTAGTTTATGGATATGAGTGTTCAATCTGCATGTATGCCTGCACGCCAGAAGAGGGCATCTGATCCCCCTATAGATGTCTGTGAATCACCATGTGGGTGCTAGGAATTGAACTCAGGACCTCTGGAAGAGCAGCTGGTGCTCTTAACTGCTGAGCCATCTCTCCAGCCCCTAAACTTTTTTTTTTTAAGTCTACAGTGAATAGTTATTAAATATCAGTGTTTTTGTTGTTTTTGTCTTTTTTAAATCTCAGTTCTTTTTTGACAGGATCTGTGTAGACACAGTCTCAAAGTTGTGATCCTCCTGCTTTCGCTCCCCAAATGCTGGTCTCTCAGGCATTCATTACCTCGCCTGGTTCTTTTTTTCTTATTAATATGGCATTTGTTTTCCTTGTGTCAAATCCCAAGCCAACCATTTTCTGTGGAGACAGATCCTTTTGCCTAAGGGTGACCTATCTTATTCTCTCCGTCAATGAAGGATCTGCCTCTGCTTTCCATCTTTCCCATGTAGCTATTCTTCCTGATATGTTCTTTTCCTGTACTTTTTTAGGAAATGGGCAGAAAATAGTCTAGCTGATGTGAAGATTATGAGGTAGCAATAAAAGTAAATAAAAATGAGCGAAGTGATAATAAAGGCAATGCAATCACTTTTATAATGAAGAGGATAATAATAGTAAGATGATAAGTTATATACATACCCCTGGAGTCCTCTTAAACAGTGTTGGGGTTTCTACATCCACAAACCCTAAAAATAGAGAAAAAGCAGTTAGTACAGAGGAATTTGCCAAGTATGATTGTTGTAATCTGCTGGCCTGGTCTGTCACCTGGGTGTCCTGTCCCTTTAAGAGACAAGCTCCGCCCATTCCCAACCCCCCTTCTGCCAAGGCAAGGGGATCTCCCACCTCCTCCCTCCTCCCCACCCCTGCTCTTTTTCTGGAAAGGCAACTTCTTCCTCTCTCCCTTCTCCCCCCTTCACCTCTTCCCTTTCCCCTCCATAATAAATAAACTCATTTGTCTCTCACCAGACAAAGGGACCTGCTAAGGTCTCAGGTAGCCTGCTGCTGCCCCTCATGGGACTGCTGCCACTTGTGGGACCGGTCTTGGGTCCCATCTCTTCATAAATGATAACAATGATGTCAATAGTAAAGTATAAATTAGAGGCTAAAACTTGTAATTCTGCTCATAGAGCTGACGCTTATGTCAGGAAATGATCTAAATGTGTGATGGATTCATCTACTGAAATGCTCTGGTATTCAAATGTTCTGCTAGTACAGCAATGATGAAACAATAAAAAGTATGCAGGAGTGCGCTACTTTAACTCAGGGGAAATTTCAGACTTCCCAACAAATGGTGTATAAGCATGGGCATTGTGGCCTATACCTGAAAGTCCAGAATTGAAGAGGCTGAGGAGCTTGTGGGTTCAAAGTCAGACTGAACATATCTCAAACAAACAAACCAATAAATAAATAAAAGCTGGGTGAAGTTGCTCATACTGTAATTCTAGAACCTGAGGCTAAAGCAGGGGAATTGTTTCAAGTTTTAGGCCAGCCTGGGTTACATAGTAAGGTCCTGTACCCTGAACTGCAACCGTGAGGCCTTGTTTCAAACAAAAAGGAATTACAAGAACTTAAACTGTTAAGAGGTGGGGGTGTTGTGGAGGCCCAAAAATATGAGCTCATTTCCACCTTGTCTGACGTCAGAGAGTTAGAGGTTGCTCAAATGACTCACAAGCGTAGCTGCACATCCCAATGCAGGATGTGATTGCTTGTTTCTCTTAACATTAAAACAGCTCATTCAAGTAGGTCCATGCCATCCTGACAGGTGGTCAGGACATGCAAATGTACTTCTGCTCCTTCTTTTGTAACTATGAGTTCACCTGGGAAGGGGCTGCCTTCAGGATACCTGGTCTAGAGCAGCTTTGCTACCTAGACATCAGAATGCTAATGATTTGATGTCTCAGAGTGATGAAGCCATGGACTGTTTGAGTTGTCATGTATCATGTTAATAAAGCCTTTTGTTACTTCCCCACCCCCACCAGTTTGTATTGGGTATAAGACCTACGGAAAAATAAATGTAGGCGATTTTCAGTAATCACTGGAATGCCCTCCTGGTATTATTCTATGGTTTCTGTTCTGTTATTCTTCACGTGTCTCCATATTTATTACTTACATTTCTAAATTCCCACGCCCCTACCCTGGCAAGAGGTGTTTTTGTCGAGGCCGGTCCTCGACAGGGTGTAGGAGAGAAACTTACTATGTAGAAACAAAGACTGTCCTCTAGTGACTGGAAATACTAGCTACTGTAATAAACATTATTACCTTTAAAGGACATGTTTGTGGGGTCTGGAGAGATGGCTCAGAGGTTAAGAGTATTGCCTGCTCTTCCAAAGGTCCTGAGTTCAATTCCCAGCAACCACATGGTGGCTCACAATCATCTGTAATAAGGTCTGGTGCCCTCTTCTGGCCTGCAGGCATACACACAGATAGAATATTGTATACATAACAAATGAATAAATAAATATTTAAAAAAAAAAAAAAAGGACATGTTTGTGTCCCAGTAAGCAACCATTCTACCCACTGATCTAGTCAGACTTTGGGGAACAGGTGACCCAACAATAAAGAGTGTATATAATGTAGCAGAATGGATTCAGGCTCACCGTGTAGATTGCAGAGATATTCCCGCATTCTCATGACTATCTGGGACCTCAGTCGCAGGTTATACTGCATTTGGAAGCTTCGCAGGTCTAAGTACCGATACTGCAAACGAAGAGCCTCCGTCTTCTACACAGATGAAAGATTTTTATGCTTAAACATTTTGGAACATTAAAAAAGGTAGCTATCTTTAATTTTTTAAACATATTTATTTATTGGTGGAGGGGTATGTGTAGGTGCGTGTGTCTGTGCCTGAGTCTGTGCACATGGGGGCAGCTAGCCTTGGAGTTAGAGGCATTCCCGGAAGCTGGAGTTACAGGTAATTGGGAGCCACCTGCTGCACTTGCTGGGAACCAAACCCATGTTCTTTGTAAGAGCAGCACATGTTCTTAACCTCTGAGCCATCTTTCCACTTCAGGTTTGTTTATTTTCAGGGCTGTAAATCCTTATATTTATTTTTTTTACTGAAAAAAAAAAAGTCCTCTAATGTAGGTAGCTCGATTCTTTCATACCAGAAAGAGTAAAAAATGCCTATAACTTCTTTTTCTGAACATTTATTTTAGGAAATTTATTTTATTTCTTTGCCAAAATAGGATCAACTTTGTAATTATATATATATTCAAGCAATAAACTTGAGTATAAGACCTAGTGGTCATATAATTAAAAATCTCTCAATAGGGCTGGGGAAATCAGCCTAGTGGTGTTTAATTGGTGTTCGGTTTAACGAAAGCAACATAAGGGAGAAAGTTTACTTTGGCTCTCAGTTCGGGTTCAGCCCATCACTGCAGGGAAGTCAAGGTAGCAGGGACTAAAGCAGCTGGTCACATCACACCCTCAGCCAAGAACAGAGTGTAAGAGATCAACGCACACATGCCAGTGCTCAGCTTACTCCTTTTCATTCAGTCCAGGGGCCAGGCCATGAAATGATGCCACCTACGTTACAGGGTTCATTTTCCCACATCTATTAATCCAATTAATAAAATTCCCTGAAGGCATGCTCACGGGCAACTTAATCAAGACAATCCCTTATTGAGACTCCTTTCTCACGTGATTCTAGGTTGTGCCAAGCTGACTTAAAACTAACTATCACTGCTGGTAAAGGATGTGTCCTGTGAGCACAAGTGCCTAAATTCAATCCTTAGGACCTAAGGAGTTGGGTGCACACTTGTGATTCTATCACAAGGCAGTGAAGATGGGATGGGCAGATTCCTGGGGCTTTCTGAACACCCAGCCTAATCTACTTGGTGAGTTCCAGGGCAGTGAGAGACCCTGTCTAAAGGTAGACAGTGCCTGAGGAATCACACTCAAGGCCTTCCTTTAGCTTCCACATACACACGTATGTGCATATGCATACACACAAATACCTTAGTAGACTGGCTTAAAAAGTAGGTACATAAACTAGGCTTAGTGGTGTATGCCTTTAATCCTAGCACTCGGGAGGCAGAGGCTCTCTGTGACTTTGAGGCAAGCCAGGTCTACAGAATTAGTTCCAGGACAGCTAGAGCTATATATAGTAAGACCCTGTCTCCAAAACAAACAAGACCAACCAACCAAACAAACAAAGTATATACAAGTCTAATTGTGACAAAGTTAAAAATTATCTAGATATACGTGGTTTTTTTTCTTTCTTTTCTTTTTAAATTTGGGTATAATCAGTGCTGACTACCTTTATCACACTTTGAAATTTTTGGCTAAGATCATCCTAAATCTGAAGCTGGAGAGATGGTTCAGTGGTTAAGTGCACTGGCTGCTCTTCCAGAGGACCAGGGTTCAATTCCAAGCACTCACATGGGAGCTTACAACTGTCTGTAACTCCACTCCAGGGAATATGATACCTTCACCCAATGCACATAAAATAAAGTTTAAAAGAAAAAAAATCATCCTACATCCATAATTCTATGGTTGGTAAGTCAAGAATTGCTCTAAGCATATAGTTTATTACTGTTAGCAGTTTCAACTTAATAGGAAAAAGATTCCCCTATGCAACTTAGCCATTTCCAAGCCAGATATAAATTTTCTTTCAACACTTTAAACAATAGCAATGGAAAAACTTGAACAATAGAATACATCAAGTCTTAAAGACAAAATACAGTTCAACCTGTCTGGACTCCAGGAGCATAAGTTGTCAGTATTGTAGAATTCATTAGGATAACTGATAATAAAATACTCATCTTATAGAAGATAAACTTCTTTAAAAAAGAAGTATTTTAAAAAATGATACTTTTTGATCATCACTTTCTAGATACTGGATTGTACTAATGAGAGGCCCTCACCTTCATAAAGTCTTTAATCTCAAAGGGTAGCTTCTTGCAGGCATTCAGGAGCTCAGCTGTTTTAACTCTGATTTCAATCTCACCTGTTGGCATTTTCTTAGAAAAAAAAAAAACCTATTTTAGAAAATTATTTTTCAGGACATGTATGCAATACACATTGGTAAACACATGCATTTATATACATATATAAGATGTGCCAAGCTATACTGGAGGTTATAAATAATAAATATATAACTTTTACATTCTTATTTATATCTATGGCTCCTAAGATCAACAAATATCATCACGTATTTGTAAAGATTGACATGTCTCTTTGTGCATACTTATATGGGTGGTTCACATCTGTGAGTTCATCTATGGAACTTAAGAGCTTTAATTCTAAGTGTCCACAAGGAACTCAATCTAGGCGGTTAATGTATATGCACAAAGACAAACTTTCTATAAACTACTCACTGGATTCTCTTGTCCTGGAGGCCGGGAGATAACTGTCCCAGTTACTTTCACCACAGATTCCAAAGGGGCTTCACATAAAATCTTCTTCACAGATACAGCCAACTGCAAAACGAGGTCTAAGAATAAATGAACTTACAGAACTCTTCAGTAAGCCTATAGTTTGGAAAAACGGAATTCACAGTTTACTGACTTGGAGCTGTCTCACTGACGTTATTACAAGCTTTGGTAAATCCCATTGTTACTCTGGCTCCACAGAACACTGCCAGCAAGACCACCAAGAGTTATCCCTCCCTCTTTCCCTTTGACAGGGCTTCACTATATTGTTCACATTGGCCTTGAACACTCAGCCTTCCTGCCTCAGCTTCCCAAATGCTGGGATTGTAGGTATGTACTACCATGTCCACTGGCTACTTTTTTTTTTCTTTCTTTCTTTTGAGACAGGGTTCACTATAGAGCTCTGGCTGTCTTGGAACTCACTATGCAGACGAGTCAGTCTGGCCTCAGACTTACAGAGATCTACCTGCTTCTGCCCCCCAAGTGCTGGGATTAAAGACATGTGCCACTATGCCTAGCTTGTCAGCTATCTTTTATTTTGAGACACAGTCTAAGTTGTTTAGGCTGGCTTTATTTAGTGTGTGTTTGTATGACTGTGTACACATATGTGCACATGCCATAGCTTGTATGTAGAGGTCAGAGGACAACTTGTAGGGATTGGTTCTTTTTCTACCACATGGGTGGGTCCAGGGATCAACCTCAGGCTGTCAGCTTGGTAGCAAGAATTTTTACCCAATGAACCACCTCCACAGTCCTAAATCACACCTTTGCCTTTGGTATACTTCCATGTATGTGTGTGTATGTGTGTACACATTATCTATATGTATTTCAGATAGGGACTCATGTAGTTCAGGCTGGTCTTGATGGACTATAATGATGAAGCTGGCCTTGAATTCTTGAGCTCATGCATCTGCTTCCCAATGTAAATGTATGCTATCATCCCTGACTTATATTTTCTTTGAAAATTATTTTTAGGTTATGTTTTCTATAAATTTCACCTGCACATTCTGGTTTATTGGTTTTTTTTTGGTAGCTAGTTTATTGCATTTATTTTGTATGTGTATGTGCATGCACAGACACTCATGGCACACATGGAAGGCAGAAGACAACTTGTAGGAGTTGGTTTTCTCCTTATACCATGTGGGTTTTGCACTCACGTGGTCAGGCACCTTTATACCCTCTGAGCCATCTTGCCATTTGGGGCCCCCGCCTCCCTTTTTTGTGTAGTTTTCTTCATATTAGAGAAACTGGCCCTTTGTCTCTGGTATCAGCTGTCTGCCAGATGTGAGTATAATATACATATGCCTGGTGCCCTAGGAAGCCAGTGAGAATGTTGGATTCCCTGGAACTGGAGTTAGAGATGGCTGTGAGCTGCCATATGAGTGTTGGGACTTGAACCCTGGTCCTTGACAAAGGCAGCAGGTGCTCTTTGCAGATTATTTATTCCCTCAGTTTGTCATTTCATAATGCTGTACATAAAAGTAGTTTTCAGTTTTTATTAACAATTAACTTCTGAAATTAAAACTTCCAATACGCTGATCAAACTACTTAGCTTACACTACATCCTATCAAAGAAGCTCTTAGATAATGGTAGGAAACCTTTTATTACCTCATCCTGGGGAATGATAATTTGAACAAGACCGTGGCAATCTCTTAGGACTAAGAAGGTGTTTTGCCTGAATAATGGAAAGAGAAAGAATATTTTAGGATAAAGTCTCTTGGCTCAAAATTTAAAGACAAAACCAGCAATAAAAATTCCATGTAATTTCCCCATTTTTATAATTATGTGCTTTCATAAGCTATATTCATGCAACTATCTTATGACTTTTTTTTCTTTTTGAGGAAGACCTTGTTGCTCAGGCTATCCATGAACTTGAGACATCTTCCTGCCTTAGCTAAGATTATAGGCATGGACTACCATACCTGGCCAAATTGTCTTTTTTTCAACTTGAATTTTTATTAATTATTCATATAGTTACTAATTTGCCCCCTTTAGTAAGAGGTGCTGGATTAGGGTGTGAAAGCGTCAAGAACACTGAACCCCATTCTAGAGCTCACACTGTTGTTCAGGAGTACATGGGGTACCTGTGCAGAGGCTGAAGTACAAGGAGTTTATGCTCCAGCTACATTAACCAGCACATCACTTACTTTATTTTTGTTTGCCTAGTCTTTTCTATAATGTCTGTAATCATGAAAATGGAATAAATTCTAAGAGTAAATTTTTATTATTTAAGAAACTTAAACTTTCCCTTCTTTTTTAAAAGTAGTTTATTAATAAAGGAAAATGGGATGGAGAGATGGATCAGAGGTTAAGAATATTTCTTGCTCCTCCAGAGGACCCAGGCTTGATTCCCAGCACCCAGATGGCAGCTCACAACTGTCTGTAACTCTAGTTTCATGGAATTAAACAATTTTGTCTGGCCTCTGTGGGCACCAGGCATTCACATGGTACCCAGACAAACATATATGCATACTTGCACCCATGCACATTAAAATAAATAAAATCTCAAGCAGGGGGGCAGTGGAACATCTATCCTCCAGTAATACATTAAAAAGCAAACATAAAGGGAAAGAGATATCCAATGTATGTTCTCTAGCTCTCTTGGGATAGCAGAGGTATTCCTTTGTCCACACACTACAAGGGGGACATTGCAGACATCAAGGGAATGAATACAGTTTAAAAAGAAATGCTCCAAGAATGTGACTATGAAAAAACTATAAGGGTCTACACTGTCACTCAGCATAGTGCTGACACAGTTACGAAGAAGGAAGTTAAGGACAAGATTCTTGCTAAGACAATTAATGCCTGTACTGAGCGTACTGAGTACTCTAAGATCCACGGTAAACTTCTTAAAATGGCAAACATTTACCCACATTTTGGACTTCTTCAATATGAATGAATGTGCTAATATGCTTTGGAATGTACAGATGAACAACAAAAACAATAAATGAGAATCACTCACTGCTCATGCTCTTACGCTTTTTCTTTACTTAACTTTTGACTAAAGTAGATTCTTACTCCCACCTTACTGCCGCTTCTCAGCTGGCTTACAGATTCTAGTCTGCTCCCATTTGCAGATTATAAGAACTTTTCCGCGTTAGTGCAAGATTATGTCAGCCCACTGGTGGCCCAGGTTTTGTCACTACACCCTTTAACAGATGACACTGGTACTTACTGAGAGGGACACTTAGAATTTTACATAACAAAATAGAACAGACAGAAAATGCAGTGAATTCTGAGAGAATGAGGAAAGTGGCAAAATATAATTCTCTGACAGGATAAAAATTAGTAAAGCTTAGAATAGTTTGGGAATAAATCCAATTCATGTATTCCTAAACCATTTGCCTCAGTTTACCTTCGGTACTGAATCCATCCACACAGAGTGACTTCTTGGCCTAAGTGGGAAGAACGCAATTCTCCACATGTGTTGGTCCGAGCGACAAAGCTACTAAAGTCTTTAGAAAGAGAAAAAAAAATGTATAAGGCAACAGTAAAAATATTTGTAGTCTGTTTAAAATATTCCCCATTCATGGTATATTAGTTGTTTCAGGTCAATGGGTGTAGTAAAAAAATTTAAATTACATTTGTGTGTGTGTCCCATACACGTCATGGTGCACCTGTGGAGGTCAGAGGACAAGTTGTTGGATTCTGTTCTTGCATTCACAATGTGGGCCCTGGAAATGAACTTGGGTCCTCAGGCTTGGCAGTAAGTGCCTCAACCCACTGAACCATCTTGATAGCCTGATGAGATTTATAAATAGGCTACATCATACAAGTCCTCTACCGTGTTTACCTGCAAATGTGCTAAAAGCCCAAGTGAATTTTGCATTGTTTAGAAATCTAAACTTTCTACATGACCTAGCACTTGCATGGACCTAAAATTATAATTGTCCAATTTTAAATACTACGTTTCCTTGCCAAGTGACCTTAGAAATTTTCTGAGTTTGAAAGTGCAGTTACTATTCAGATTTTTTTTTTTGTAGTATTGATTTGAATGATCTGCTATAAATATGCAGTTAAGACTGGGAAAACAAGCTATCGAAAACAGGCGGAAGGTCGTTGCTGCTTTCACCTGGAATTCTTTGCGCACCCAATGTCAGACTTCTGAAGAGAGAACCCCAGACTGGCTGGGTGGTCTTTCCGATGGGTCTGGATAAATCCCGGGATAGACGACTTAACCAAGAACCAAGATACATGTTGAAGTCGCAGGACCGCGAGAGACAATCACGAATCCTATGCCGCGGGTGTGATGCTCAAAACTCCGTTTCTGGAATACCCGGGCCCTTAAAATTCTAGTTTCCAATCAAATGCATCCAGACCCTCCTCCGCAGAACGTTCCAGTATTTACAAAGTAGATTAATCCGCAAGGTCTCTAGGGCCCTTGGGTGAACGGATAGGGCAAAACCTTTGCTTCCTTCGGTGCATCAGTTCCCACTTTAATTAAACAAGGCTGCGGCAGGAAGACACCAAAAGATTCCCAACCGCAGCGCTAGCCGGACCCCAGCCCACTCCAGGCGCGGGGAGGCCGGTCACCAGGAGCGCGTCCTTCCTTTATTTCCACGTTTTCGCGAAGGTGACCCGGGCATAAGAAGAAGGCAGTTCAACCTCGTGAAACACGAACTTCTGAAGGCGAGCGAACAGAAGAGGTTCGGAGGTTCGAACTCAAACACTAACCGCGTTCCGAAGTCCCTCTAACGCCCCGCGAGCGCCAAACTCACGTAAAGTATTCGGCCAATCAGAACGAAGGCGCCTCCGCCTCGTTTATTGTGGGCGGAAATTTGAGAGCAAGCTTCGCAGCGGTTGTTAGACGGAAGAGGAACGCGGTGCAATCGGGAATTTGATGGGACAAGCCCTGCCCTTAGTTAAAATGGCGACTTCAGTTGCTAATTTACGTGAAATCGGCGGGCCAGAGGAGCGGCTGTCTGCGACGGCCGCAGAGCACGTCGGGAAATAATTTTAAACTGGAGGGCTTGGAGTTCGCGGGGCTGCGCCTTCGCTCGCGAAGGGAGGTTTCAAGTCTACTTTCGATCACAGGAGAGCTTCCGAGAGGGGGCTTCGGGGACGCCTGTCTTTCGTGGGCTGACGCTAGCTCCCGAGGAGTGAGGGTCGCAGAGCCCGCCCGCTAGGGAAGCGGAACTGTCTCTCCCAAGGTGACGTCGGAGTTGTTACCCGCGTCTGAGGGAGTCCAGGTTCCCTCGCTGGCCTTGATGTCCCTTCTGAAGTCACCAGGGATTGCTTCGGTTCTCTCTGGGCAGTCTTTTTGGCCGCTTGCTTTCTTTCTTTTTCCCCAACAAAAACAAAAGAAATCAAAATTTCCTCTCGTCGTAGTCTTGGAGCCAGACTTGAAGAATGATTCGTGAATCCGGAATGGATGACAACGTCATCACGACATATTTTTGGTAAGATGTTTTGGGTGGATCCTGGATTGGCTATGTACTGCCTTGAGTTCTGTTGTGTGGTCATTGTCTTTGCAATGCTTTTGTGAGTTTAGATATGAACCCGGAGGCGTTAACGTGCAGGTGAGCGTTGGTATTGGAACAGTCGATTGACAGTTGTGGCAGTATTACAGTGATTAACTCAAGGGCCCTTTTTTCATGAACTAGCCACAAGAGAAGTTTTGGCGGGAGATGTTCTGTGGATACTAAAAACTGCTGAGAGGGTTAAGACTTGGGAACTATTTCGGATCCTCCCCCTTCTGTCAACTGGCAACACAGTAGCTTTACATAATGGGTCATTTGAGGAGTAAACGCAAGGCTAGTACCAGATATGTCCCAGCATAAAGGAGGCTGAGGCAAGAGAATTGTTGTGAGTTCTAGGCCAACCTAAGCAACGCAGTCATTATAAACAAAACACCCCCAAACAAGAGGAGAATAGTTGTTAAAGGCTTGATATTTGTTAAGTGGTTACAAAAAAATTTGGAAAATAATGAATGCTTAGCAATTATTGTCCCAAATAGCACACTTCATAGAAAAATTCTGTAACCTAACAGAAGTGCACACCAGGAGACTTACCCAGGAATTTGGCCAAGGTCACAATACTTTATGGAAATACTTTATGTCTATGGCAAAATGAAAAATGCCTGTTTAAATGCTGCTTCCCTATCTGTGGTGGTTTTTATTTCTTAAACATTGTACACGTGTGTTCACATGTGCTTTGGTGTGGGCATGGTGTCAGAGGAAACTGGCAGATGTCAGTTCTCGCCTACTGTTTGGGTTTCAGGAATTGAACTCAGGTTATCTCACTTGGCTGCAAGTTCCTTTGCTAGCTGAGCCATCTCGCCAGCCCTGGAGTTTTGGGAATCCAGGTAAAGCTAAGGGGCCAAAGCAAATGGAGAAGGAATTGAAGATGAGGTTACTGTTCCTCTAATATAGACAACTGGCTCTTCCAGGTGATTTACCCTCCCCAGAGAATGTTGCCACCATCCTTCACTGTCGTATACCACTCCTGTGGAGTAGGACATGGCCATGCCCCCTGAGGTACCTGTGCAGGTCATCTTGCTTTCCAGACCATGCTTATGAGAGCGACTCTAGTCTCAGTTCATCCATCAACAGGTCCATTGACAGTTGCACCATCTTGACTCTATCTCCTGTCTGGCTCAGTTTTGTTATGTTTCTGACTGAAGGAGGGTTGGTAAGAAAGGAAATCCCTCACACAGGCAGGTTTGGAAAGCAACAGTTGAGGTATTTCCTCTGCAAATCAAGTTTTGGCTACAGGGTCTTGCTGGTTTGGGGTTGTGGCTGTAAAGATACCCTCCAGTTTTTTGACTAGCAAGTTCACCTCTTTCTGGATGCTGAGGGTGTTAAGTGGCAAAGCCAGCAGGATTTAGCAGTGCTCCAGCTTGGGAATATGGTTTTCTTTCTCTATGTTATCTGGGGCCAGTCTAGTGCCTGGACATTCAGTTGCTGTTGCTTTGCAGCCTCCTTCAGGAAAGGGGGGAGACAACTGTGAGGTGGCTGGCTTTTCTCTTAGGACTGGCCTTTGCTCCCTTGGGTCAACCTCCAAGGGCCCTGGAAGAGTGCCATCCCCGCACTGTGCCAGTTGTCATAAGTGTTCTGTCTTTCCATGTGCTCACGCAAACTCACCTCATGTCTTCTCTCTCCTTTTGAACTGGGCAGGCTGATTTAGAGGCAGCTCCAGGGTCATCATGAAGCCCCTGCTGTGCCCCTTGTTCATGGTGGTCTTGCAGCTTTCCTTGGCCAACATAGATCACGTAATTGACTTACTCTAGAGCTTGTACTGTAAAGTTCTTGTTTTGGTATTTCTCGACACAGCAAGAGAGCAGTGACTCAGGCAGGAACTAAGAGGTTGTTGTGGAAAAGGTGGGAGTGGGAAGGAAACAGAGTCGGACGTTCCTGTAGAGCAATGTGCAGGAATTATTTTAGAATTCCTTAGAATTACTTTTTTTTCTTATTGCAGACTATGGATTCTTATAATTCACCTGGACCAACTTCTAGACGAAGGACCTCAAATCTGAAAGACTATTTTATAGGTGCCACCCCTCTGCAGAAGCGGCTGGAATCAGTCAGGAGGCAGAGTTCATTTTTTCCCAGTCCATCTCGGAGAAAATTACCCCAGTGTTCACAGTTGCAGGTATGGTTTGTTTGCCTTTGGGACCGTCAGTGGTTGAAAATATATGAATAAGGATATATCCATTTACATACCGATCTAGCTGACAGGTAATGAGGAACAGTTCAGGAAATAATTTCACATTTTAACCACAGTAGCTTTTGTTTCTCCTAATCTCCATTAATCCATTTCATTTCCTCAATATTTTTCTTCTATGACATTGTCATTTTTGAAGAATACAGACTCATACTTTCCCCTGTTTGACTGCAATGTTCCTCATTTTTGTATTTATGTTTCCCAATGTTTAAAGTTTATATTCTTGTCTAGCATTTTTGATAGTTTCATTGGATCTTTGGTTCTTTGGTACCTTCAATGTAGCCGTCTCCTCTTGCCCATGGTGTGTGTCTAGTGCCTTTTGGGTTAGGAGTCAAGTTTTGCTTCTTATGACATTTTGAAGAGAAATTGCTAGTGCTGGTACTGAAAGTAATAGTTCTCAGCCAGAAAGTTTTTTGGGAGTTTAGGGTGGGGCTATTGGGGTTTTAATGCAGAGCCTTGTATATGTTAAGCTTAGTTCTACCCCTCAACTATATCCTTAGCCTGAGAGACTTTATCCTTCCTTCCTTCCTTCCTTCCTTCCTTCCTTCCTTCCTTCCTTCCTTCCTTCCTTCCTTCCTTCCTTCCTTCCTTCCACTTGTGAGCTGAGATTAGGTGTGTGCACCTATATGACTATATTATTTTGCCTGCATGTATATATTGTACCACATGTGGGCCTGAGTAAGTGAGAAGAGGGCACTGGGCTCCTAGAACTGGAGTGACTCATGATCATGACCATCATGTGGGTGCTGAGAACCACACCAGCTCTTCTGCCATTTCTCCAACCCCTCTGAGATATTTTATATAAAGATAGAAATGTCTAGTTTAGTGCTTTTTTATAATTTTCCCATCTATTTAATAAGAAAAAGTATGTAACTATTTCAATGAATGCTGTAACTATGACAAACATTGTTCTCAAACCACACCCACACACACACATGCCCTTTTGTTCTAAAAGATAGCTGGAGCTGTGAGACCATGTCAGAAAGTGTGGACTGAAGAAGTTCCTCAGGAGGGAGCTAGGAGCTTTGAGACTGTCAATACTTTTATACTCTCCTTGGGATTTTCTGTTTGTTTGTTTTCCATTTGTTTACTTTTGTTTTTATTTCTTTGAAACAGAGTGTTAGCTTATAACTCACTGTGTAAACTGGGCCAGTTTGGCTTTGAACTTGTGGTTGATCTTTCTGTCTGCCCCAGAAGACCTTGGGTTACAGTTGTATACCACCATGCCTAGCACACATTTATGTTCTAAATGAAATTTTTTAAATATTTATTTATTTATTATGTATACAATATTCTGTCTGTGTGTATGCCTGATGGCCAGAAGAGGGCACCAGACCCCATTACAGATGGTTGTGAGCCACCATGTGGTTGCTGGGAATTGAACTCAGGACCATTGGAAGAGCGGGCAATGCTCTTAACCTCTGAGCCATCTCTCCAGCCCCTTAAATGAATTTTTTTTAAGTGAGCATACAAACTGGCTGATTTCCCTGTGGAATGCTCATATATGTGTTATACTTCGTAGTTATCTATCTCCCCCCCGCCCCGTCTGATCTTATTCCTCCTCCCAAATAATTCTCCTTTCTGTATGTTGTCTTATCTTATTATCCCTACCCTTATTAGCTCTTCCTTCCTCTCATGGTCCCTTTTCTACTTCCATGACTACAGACACACACACCCCTAAGTTCTGAATGTTAGAGAAAACATGAGGTACTTGTCTTTCCAAGTCTGGCTTACTTTGCCTAACATAACAATCTCGCATTCTGTCCGTTTTCTTACAGATGTTATGACTTCATTTTTCTTTACAGCTTAAAAAATTTTCATTCTGTATTTATAGCACATTTTCTTTTTTTTTTTTCCCTTTGCCTTGGCTGTCCTGGAACTCACTATGTAGACTAGGCTGGCCTCAAACTCCCAGAGATTCACGTCTCTCCCTCCTGAGTGCTAGAATTAAAAGCAAGCCTGGTCTAACACAGTTTTTTACTTAATATGCTCATAAATTGAGCATGTATCTTTCTGGTGTGTTATTCAGAGTCTTGTGGATACATACCCAAGAGTGGTTAGCTGAGTCATCTTTTAGTGTTTTACAGAACCTCCACACTGACTTCATAGTGTGCACTGGTTTATTTTGTTTTTGATGGCACTTGTGGTTCTAATAGAGAATAGACAAATGTATTTCCAAGTGTTGTTGTATATATTATACTGAATTAGACTTTGTTGCAGAAAAATAATTCTTTAAATTACTCAAGACTAATCAAACTAGATCCTTCAGAACTATTTTTGGTGTCTGGTGGAAGCTCAGGGCGTGAATGTGCTAGGCAAGCACTATGCCATTAAGTGACAGCACCACTGTGTTCAAGATATCTGTGTAGTAGAACATAAGTGTTCATCTGTGACATAGTTATTCAAATCCTGGGAAATGCCATTCATTTATATCCAACCATCTAGAGTCAATAGAATAGATAAAACCCTGTCCCCAACAAGCTTGTACTCTGATTGGAAAGGGAGACAAGAAAAATAACACACACACACACACAAACACACACACGCACACGTACACACGCATACGCACATGCGCATGTGTGCGTGCACGTACTCAGGTGTGTCAAATGCCAGATCATAGTAAGTGCTATGAATAAAAGTGAAAGGCTTAGGAGATAGTGACAGACTTGGCCTGATACATTTACTTTAGAGTGGCCTCCTAGATAGGAACTAAGGACAGATCTGAATGAAATGGAGAACTGTCTTGTATGAACATTCAGGGAAGAGTTTTCCATACAGAAAGGGAGGCAAAGGCAGAGGACCATTTGATGACCTATAAAGTCCTGCAAGCTCCATTTGAGATTAATCTTAGGACCACAGAATCATGTATCAAGTAGTAGATTTATATTAAATATATAAATTGCTATGATTAAATTTTTATCCATGTTTTTACTTTTTAATACTCTTATCTTCATTTTTTTGTTGTTTTAGGAAGAAATCGATCCTGAGAAGGTGGCATTTCTCCTCCATAAACAATGGACTGTATATAGTTTAACTCCTCTGTATAAATTCTCCTACACTAACCTCAAAGAATATTCTAGACTTCTAAGTGCATTTATTGCTGCTGAAAAGCAAAAAGGACTTGCTGTGGAAGTGGGAGAAGACTTCAACATCAAAGTGATTTTCTCGACTCTACTTGGAGTAAAAGGAACACAAAGGGACCCCGAAGCATTTCTTGTGCAGGTATAGTAATATGTATGTAGCATTTGCTTCACAGAGGGGAAAAAAAATTTGTCTTTTGTTGGTTTGTAATGGAAATTATAGTGTTTTCTTATTGCTTGTCTGTTTTTTGTTATTTTTAACTCCTAAGCTTGAGATATAAAAAGTTTTTTTGATTACATTTATGTATTTATTTAATTTCATGTGTATATGTACATGATTGTGTGCCACTGTTTGCTTGTGGAATTTGGAGAACTTACTGGAATTGGCTCTCTCTAACTTGTAGGATCTGGGGATAAAACTCAGGTTGTTAGTTGTGGCACCAAGTGCCTTAATTTGTTAAGCCATCTTGCTGGTCCAATTCTTGTATTTTGTTTTATTTTGTCTTTTTTAAATTTAATTTTATATTATAATAATTAGATATAGCTAACATAATTTGTTTCCTACATGTGTAGGAACTTTTTTTGTGGGTGGAATGTGATGTTGACTTTAGAAAACACACAGCAGTATAAAGGAAGCTTAAGAAACTTGTGCTCGTAAGATGGCTCAGCAAGTCAAGGCACGTGGGCAAGGCTGGAGGTCTGAGTTCCATACCTGGAACCAAAGGTGGAAGGAGAGAAGGGTTTGCACAAAGGTGTCCTCTGATCTTACATTCCATTCTGGCACACACACCCTTGAGTCATGCATTCACATACACACAAGAATACCTTTTTAAAAATAATAATTTAACATTTTGGTATACATCTATTTGTTTATCTGGATCAGTAGTCTTAAAATTGGGATCTAACTGTCCATACTTTGTGTTTTGGCTGTAGATAATTACTCATAATTAGGAATTCTACATTTTTGTAGATATAGAAATGAATGTTCTAGTTCTTTTCTTTCTTTCCTCTGTTTGTTTGTTTTCCAAGACAGGGTTTCTTCCTGTCTATCCTCGAACTTGCTCTGTAGACCAGGCTGGCTTCAGACTCACAGAGATCCACTTGCCTCTGCCTCCAGAGTGCTGGGATTAAAGGTGTGCACCACCACTACCTGGCTTCTACTTCTTTTCCGTTGAGATAAAAAACTGACCAAAAGCAACTTGGAGAGGAAAGAATTTATAAATTGGCATACCCTTCTAGTACATGCAGTTCATGAGAAAAGCCCAGGCAGGAACTCAAGCAGAGACCAGAAGGAACACTGCTTACTAGCATTCTCCTTATGGTCTTTTCAGTTTGCTTTCTTACACAATACAGGCCCATCTGCGCACAATCCCTTATCAATCATTAATCAAGAAATGCCCCAGAGACTTGTCTACAAGGCCAGTCTGGTAGAAATGCCTCGATTGATGTTCCCTTTTCCCAGATGGCTGTATGGCTGTATGGAGCACGATTAATAAAAACTCAGAGAAAGAAGGTCCAAAAAGCAAAACAGCCAGCCACTGGCTCTTAACACTACCACAGTGGAAAATAGCCATCCTGCCTCCAGGAAACCTCAGAATGAGACTGAGGCTGAGAGCTGTCTCTTTCCATTTTATATTCCTCTCTAGGACTGGGATTAAAGGTGTGCACAACTGCCACCTGGTCTCCATGGTGAGCAAGTGTGGCTACTGGGATTAAAGGTGTGTGTTATTGTGGCTACTGGGATTAAAGGTGTGTGTTATTGCTGCCTGGTCTATAAGGCTGACCAGTGTGGCTTTTTTATTTTTCTGTGATACTCAAGGCAAGTTTTATTTATTAAAATACAAGTGAAATGACACTACAGCTGTAGCTGTATCAAGGTGACTGAAAACTAACACACTATTATTCATTGGATCTTTTTTTTTTTAGGTTTTAGCTCCTAGAAGAAAAAATTTAATAAAATCATGTGCATTATATCATTCTCATGGTACGTGATGCCATGTGACTCTCAGAAATACAGTGCTTCATATCTCTTCCTGTAAATTGTGCAGGAAAACCTACCTTTTGATTAGTTAAGAGATTTGATTTTGTTTTTGAGACAGAGTCTCACTATATAGCCCTGGATTTGCTGACTTAGAACTTTCTGTATTGACCAGAACGTCCTGGAACTCAGAGATCCTCTTGAGTTCAAAATTAAAAGTGTGTCCTGCCATACCCTGCCACATTTGCCTCCCCCCCCCCAAGGTCTTTCTGTCTAGCACTGGCTGGCCTGGAACTCACAGAGATCTGACTGTCTCTGCCTTCTAATTTCTGGGATTAAAAGTTGGTGTGATTATGCTCAGCTCAGATGAACTAATCTTAACCTTTGAAAATGGAAATCAAATGTAGCAAGAATAATAAAAACCCAGAGACAGATATTGGCGTTCAACCTGAAGATTAGAAAAGCAAAGCAGCCAAGCCACTAGAGAGCTCTTACCTCTAACAAATCCTCAGACTGAAAAAGAGCAAGTTTCTGTCTCATCCTGCCTTATATTCCTCTCTAGTGCTGGAATTAAAGGTATGTGACTCCCTAGTACTGGGTTTAAAGGTATGAACCACCGCTACCAGGATCTGTTTCTACATTGATCTTGTATAACTCATTACGGCCTTGAACTCAGATAGCCATCTGCTTCTGTCTCCCAAATCCTGGGATTAAAGATCTGTGACACCATTGCCTGGCCTCTACTGGCTTAGTTTTACCCTCTGATCTTCAGGCAAGCTTTATTTATAAAACATAAATTAAATATCACTATATTTCCCCTTTTTGTCTAAAATAAAAAGGACTATTACTAATATAAGAAAAACTATATGCAATAGGTTTATTATAATATAATTATAATATTATTACAATAACTATAATTTATGCAGGCAATAAATACATCAACAATGTCTAGTCCATTTTCATTTGACAAATTCAGAGAAAATACTCCATATTTATCTAATCTTGGTGAGTCCAAAGTCTTGTACCTAATTTAATTTCTATCATAACTTGCTTTCCTATCCCAAACTAGCTTTTGATATCTCTCCACCTTACATACTTTACATTTCTTTAGTGAATTTCTTTTCTGAGTCTCATAAACAATAAAAACTATAACTATCTAGTCTTCAATTACCTCAGAGACTCAAGAAGGAAATAATATTAACTGAGTAATCAGGAAGTATAAGCAAGTGACTTCCAAAAAGTGTGAGTAATGACAGAAACAGCTGGTTGCCTGGACAGTCACTAAAAATTCTTCCAACATTGGGGCATCCATCTTCAGCCTACAGGCCTAGAATATCTCACAGACTTTTCTGTGAAGCAGGGTTTTTGAAGGACTATCCTACTTTGTCTGGGCAAGTTTTGCCAGTCACTCTCTTGTTTCCTGCTTGTCCCATTAGGACAGCACATGTCAGCAGTTGAGGCAAGGACACTTTCTTGTCCAGTGGCCTACTTTTGCCACAAGGAAAGCAAACTCCATGTGGAGTTTCTTCAATGCCTATCATCTTTGAAGTAGATTGCTGTTGTCAGGAGCAGACATGTCTCATTATCATTAAAAAAAAAAAAAAAGGAAAAAGAACCTAGGTTATTAAAACATCTTAAATGCCCTGAAGTGCTTGAAGATGACCTGTCTATTTAAAATATATCTGTTTGACCTTGAAAACATACCTAATGTGACTGCAAGCTTAACTATATGATAAACTACTAACTTGCATTTCCTTATTACCCTAAACAAGTTGATAATATAATTTTCAAGGACTAGAAATTTGCATTACATTGTTAAATGAGTTATATAGGTACAATACCTTGAATGAAAGGAGAAACATATGTACAGTATGCTCTAACAAAATTAATCTCAAATTTGTATCAATATACAAAGCAAACTGTTGGACCCTGAAGTCCAACTACCAGGAAGAGTCGCCCCAAGAGACCATCTCTCATACCACAATTGATGTAAAAGCATGAGGATTTTATTACTTCTGTCATGCAGGGTCTTTCAGCATTCAAGAAGCCAGAAAGACCCCCAAATAGCTGGTACAGGCTACTTTTAAAGCAAAAAGCCACAAAAGGAAGGGCAGTGTCTGGAGGTTGTTCTTTAACTATTATGATTGGCTTATTTAAAAGGGCTGTTACCAATAATTGGCTGGAGAGTGGTTGCCAGATCAGATGAGGTAAGAGGAAACGTCTGAGGGTCACTTTGTCAAAAGGGACTGAATCAAAACACCAGGAACTGAGTCCACACCTAAGGGTTATCTTGCCCCTATTCAATAACTGAGTTCTATTTGAAGAACATTTACAAGGACTCAGGGAGATGATGGAAAGTTTCCAACATTTCAGTACGTGCATGTATAGTTGTTAGATCCTTGGTTCCCAGGGAGCTGAGCACTACTGCTGAGAGGCCTCAAAATTGGCCTCAGAGTTGTCAGAAATGGCTTTAGAGTTATTTTAGAGTTCAACAAAACTAGTAGTTCTTTCTTTTTTTTTTTTTGGTTTTTCGAGACAGGGTTTCTCTGTGGTTTTGGAGCCTGTCCTNAGAGTTATTTTAGAGTTCAACAAAACTAGTAGTTCTTTCTTTTTTTTTTTTTGGTTTTTCGAGACAGGGTTTCTCTGTGGTTTTGGAGCCTGTCCTGGAACTAGCTCTTGTAGACCAGGCTGGTCTCGAACTCACAGAGATCTGCTTGCCTCTGCCTCCCGAGTGCTGGGATTAAAGGCGTGCGCCACCACCGCCCGGCCTAGTAGTTCTTTCTAAAAGTAGATTAAATAAACTACCTTTTTATTTTTATCACATCTATGTTGCCTCTATTTTCTTTTCAAAGTAGATTCTCCCCTTTTACCCTATCATATCTGTATCTCCCTTTTTTCTTTTCAAAACATGAGCTCTGAGTCTAATTTCCTTTGTTCAACTTTCCTTCTGACTATAATAAAAAACAACTTGTAACCCCTAAAGAATGACAAATATCCATAAGCCATTGAATGGCCAAAATCTATCCACCGCACCTCTTGGGAATGTGGGTATCATATTCTTTAATTTACTTTCTGCTGTCTGGGGAGTGACAGCAATTTTAGGGAATCCTGAAAAGAAAATTTTTGGTTAATTGTCAAGTCCTGAGAGAGGTAGCTTTATCATTTGTTGTTTCGTCTCTGAGTAATGGGAAAGTGCAGGGTTTATCTTAAGTCATGGCTAGAGTAGTCTGTAAGGCAACTCTCAGCTAGCCACCTCAAAATTGTCCTGAACATATTGTAGTCCACAGCCAATCTGTAGGAGTTGTTTTTTAGTTTAGTGGTGTTATCATAGTCCTGGAAGAATTGTTGTTGTTGCTGTTAGGCTCATAATTCACTGCAGGAAACTGATAGAGACACAAACCTGAAATCATGTACAGGAAGGTAGAGAAAACCTTTTTTCTAATATTAGTTAGTACTCTATATGACCATTAATATCAAGACAAAAAAGTTTTTTTTTTTTTTTTTTTTTTTTTTTGAGATAGGGTTTCTCTGTAGCTTTGGAGCCTGTCCTGGAACTAGCTCTTGTAGACCAGGCTGGCCTCAAACTTACAGAGATCCACCTTTTTCTGCCTCCNAAACACACACATATATCTCTTATAAATTTTATACCTTAAGAAATGCTATTAAAGAGCCAATATAAAACTAAAAGATTATGAGATTACTAGCACTAAAATAGTCCTTAAATTTTTGTTTTTCTTCTGTTCTATATCACATGACTCTTCTGACATGAGACAGAGATTTTGGATTTCACTTTTCATATGTAACATGTGGTCCTGCTTGTTGGGGTTTATGTTCTGCCCTGTTTCCCACAGCCAGCAAGTCCCAAAGAAAATCACAGTAGTCTACATAAGTTATAAAACTGATTGGCCCATTAGTTCAGGCTTCATATTAGCTCTTATAATGTGTATTAACCCATTTTTCTTATCTATGTTAGTCACGTGGCTTGGTACCTTTTTTAGTGGGGCAGATCACATCTTGCTTTTTTGGTGGTCTGGGCAGGAGCAAAATTACATATAACAAAACAGTTATCAAGTAAAAATTACAATAATCTATATCATAACTAAGGAAAACTATAACTATAACTAACTATTCTTAACTCCATCAAA